>NC_057798.1:44973362-45007161 GCF_018294505.1 Triticum aestivum | reverse complement strand
TTTTTCTCCGGGGATCCCCACCCCAACGCCCAATGAACGCCCCCCCAACCGCCGGTGGCTGCCAACCAGAGGTCTCACGACTTCGAATACCCACCGACCACTAGTTTATTACCATTTATGTCCTTCATATACGCGCTGACAGGTGGGCCCTATGGTAATGTGCGCTGCTGAATGTGGACCGTTTGACTGATCAATTGATCGTGTTATCAACAAATTACGGAGCTGTATGGTGAGCCAGTGACCGTATGATCACCCTAAAATGTACTCCTATTTTATTAACACAGTACAGACTCAAACTACCATTTCTTTCTTTCATATATGGGCTGACAGGTGGGCCCCACACGGTTACACGCCCCGATGGTGCAACACTAGTTGTGTCGTTTGACTGGTCAATTGATTGTGTCATCAACAAAATACGGAGTTGTACGGGTGAGCCAGTGACAGTATAATCATGACATGTATTTGTTTAACATGGTACAGACGCAAGGGCTCATATATACGTGCAAGCACTCACCGCTATAAGCGCACACACGCGAACCCTACCCCTATGAGCACCTTCGAGAGAGTGGGCCAGCATATATGATCTTGAGATTTTACGAAGTCACCATAGGTGCCTCGTAGTCGAGTGGAACGTCTCCTCCCACTGAACATACATCGCCGGAAAATACTGAAATTAACACAAGATAAATGCGAGCACCGGGACTTTAACCTTGGTGGGCTCGAGAAACCACTGTCCTCTAACCATCCAACCACATGTTGGTTAGCACAACAATATGTATGTGGTGACCGTGATGAGCTTATTCTGAAGTCCAGTGACCATATCATGCTTTCGCTTCAAATACAATGACCATAAGTGTCGTCAACAAAATACGGAGCACGCATCAAATGCAAAGTCCGTCAGTGTCATCAACAAAATATGGAGACATATCGTGAGCTAGATACCGTTGTACTATTGTATATGCTTATTTTCTTAGTGGCCGATTGCGTGTGTGGTGTGGTGGGCACATCATTTCTAGTTGTGGTGGATCAACATGAAGACTCATGGGTCGGTTCCATCCTGTGCCACATAGAGGTTGGACCGAGACGTGTTATATGGAGACCCATGTGGAGGACTCGGCGTACAACACGAAGCTACCAGAGTCATGAAGGACTCTATCGCCATTGGTGATAAGCCAACTATATATGATTTGTAACCCTAGGCCCTTAGTATATTATACAAGCTTGGGGGGCAAGTTCGTCGATAGTATACACACACGCACAATGCCTGGTATTCACGTGTACTTTGTACACACCCCTATCACTAATATACAGTACCAGGAGTAGGCTCTTTCTTCAACTGCAAGGGTCCGATCCGAACTAGGGCAAAACTTTGCCTCGTATTACCATCCAGCCTAACAGCCAGGGATATCATACCGAATGATATGATGAAATCATATCTGCCAACTACTATTAGAGAGGTGTGTCGGGGGGCAATGTGTGCGAGAGAGGCCTAAAGATAATGTGTGTGCGGGAGACACGTAGGCACATATATGTCCGTATAGAGGGCTAGTAGAGACCGTGCATGTGTATATATGCATGTGAGAGAAATAGTGTTTTCCAACTGAGATTAGTGAAAAGAGTGGTACATAGTAGTCAGAAAGAGAGAGAGATAAACAGAGAGAGCATGTGCGTGAGACACCCCGACACCCTGAGAGAGATTGTGAGCATGTGTGAAAGAGAAATGCCGATGCATATAAAGTGTGTGCACTTATGCGTTAGATAGAGAGATATATAACGCGTTTGTGAGAACGGGGCGAGGCATAGTGCATCTACGTGTAAAAGGCAGTTCTACGCATTAAATTAAAATATAAATGGCATTATTATATTTGGATGAGATCATGAATTTCGCAAATTTGTGTATGGACGAAAATCGGTCTATCAGACACCCATACTCTATTGAATTCTAGCATGTGCATGTGTTTATTTCATATTATCGATCCATAGACTGAGAGCGGTTTGAAATACAGGCAATGGATGCTTTTGCAATTCATATATAAACATTAATTAGTGCACTCCATGTTGTTAGTGTGAAGCACTTTATACATTTGTCACTTGCATGGATACATTCCAAATTGCTAGCTACAAAATAAAATACATGTCGAATTCAACATAAAGGGGGTTTTGAAGATTCGAATTCATAGGAAGTGCATTCATCTATTTGAACCCGAGAATGGCATTTGTAAATCAGATGTAAAAGGGGGCATCAATCTTTGTTGTGAGTTTGAACATGCTATATATATTCATATGCATATCTAAATTTATTTATTTTGCAACCAAGGAGATTATACCTGGAACCATGCATGAACTGAGGTAAGTTGCATATTTTTTAATATATACTCATGTACAATGTATATTAAAATGTACCCCCTCCATTCCAAAATAATCGTAGCTTTAGGATTTTCAAGAGTAAAGATTTGTGAAGTTTGATAAATCCTGAAAGTTCAATTCAAGATAACCGAAAACGTTAATGCTTATGCTCCCAAATATTGAACGAAGCGCCAAATAGGCCTCTGGTCACCCGAAACCGCGCCAGACTAATGTTTTGGTGGTAGGAAATTACTGTCCTGACTCTGGCCTGTGTAGCCTATCGTCCCGATGTCCAAAGGTCTAAACCGGGGTAGGTTTGTAACTTCACCAAGACGCCAGTCTCAACCGCCTCCGAGAAGCATTCATACGCCGTGGGCGCCTAAACACCCATGTGCTCGGCCGAAATCTATCCCGCCCACATTTGGGACACCTGACATGACTGTACTACCCCCAACCCGCAAGATGTCCGAAATTTTAGATGGGGGCAAAGTTTGTAACTTTCCCCAAATTTCAAACAAGCGCATCTCAAACCGAAACATCATTCCCCCTTAGTTCCCCACCTCCCTCCGTTTCCCCATTCATACTCCGTGGGCGCAAAAAAGCCCTCTCCACCAGCCGCGAAACCCCAGCCTCCTCCGTCCTCCACCCCATAGCGGCCAATCCACTGCCGCCCTCCTCCATCACGCCGGAGCCGGTACCCCGACATCGTCGTCCAACGCAACCGCAACGCCCTCAAGGACTTAGCAGCTGAAGCCGAGGCAGAGCTGCCTCCACGACGCAGACGCCGACGTGCGCCGTACCAGAACCACTCCGACCACACCGTCCTGCGCCTCACTGCTGCGGCTCCACTATCGCAACCGTCCACCGCACCGGGGCTGGTCCGCTACGCCGTCGTTCGCCGCCTCGGATCTGCTTCCCCGCTGCCGACAGACGGCCACCGCACCACACTCAACAACTTGGCCATGGGTTCGTCCAAGGCTGCACCGTCCTCCACAACTTCTGGTTTCCGGGAAACAACAAGATCGTCGGAAAAACAGAAGGAAGACACAGCACTTCCAGTAGAAAGAGGTACTCCTCTTCCCTTATTCGTGCAAATCATACATCTCCGCTCACACCGTGTTCATCCCAGGAAAGAAACTAGTTGAGCGCTTCTTACTGCATCTTCTTCGTGATACTAAATGCACAAGGTTTCCTCCCTTTTACTATTTCACCTTTGCTAGAGGTTAGTAGCCCGCCTGGATTTCCATTCAGGGTCAATCGAACCGCAATTAAAAGAAGCAGCACCCGCTTAGGTGCGCGGAGCACCTAGTCTGCCTGTTCCCCGGGGAAGCGGCGCATCAGTGTCTATCATAGGGGTGTGGGGCGCAGGACCTGCTTGCGCCCGATCTGGAGGTCGGCGGGGCTTGAATGGATGGCCGGGGGGGAGGTGCCAAGCACGGTGGTGCGGTGAGGTCGAGGGGAGGGCACAGGAAGGGGAGGAATAGTGGGTCGGTGGTCGCTGGCGTTTTGAGGAAGATCGTCAACACTGACTGGGTGGAGGTAGATGAAGGCGATCTGCCCGTTCTTTGTACATCGGACGGTGCAGAAAAAATGGACTGACCTATTTGCTTTCAGTCGACTGTTATTTTCATAGAATCCTTTAGTAATTGAGTGTGCCATGCATGTTGTAGAGATATCATATGTCTCCCGTCATTTATTTCTCACCGACCTGCTATCTCCTACCTTTACAATGTACTAATTGTGCACACACTTCACCCATACTCACACTATTGTTTTTTATGCATGGGTATTTCAAACTCTGACGCAGTGTTGATGAATGCAGAAAAGAGAAGACAGAAGTCGCTCCAGTGTAATTCGAAGATAAGCACTAAGCGTTCCAGCGCTCTAATGGGTGATGTGTCACCAGTTGGAGACAGTAAACGTAGCTCTGCAGTTGATGATCTCAATTGCCACACACAACCATCCCAGGTGCTTGCTTTAACTTCGCGCTGTCAAATGTGGTTGCATGTTGCATATGGTGTCTAGCTTGTATTGCTTCCAATTTGGTTAAATTGCATTTGCTTACTTTACACATTATACCTTTCATAATGACATGCCTTCCTGTTTTTGATACATACTACATATGTCTATTAACCATGTTCGTACATCAAACTAATGCTCTTTTGTATCCCTCGTCAATCACTTATGATGAGACAGTCACCCGGGTGGGTTACTGTGAGACGCCCTACTCGTTTAAAGCGTGCAGTGTTATCCTCCCCACATGATTCTCAAGAAACAGCAAGGCTAAATGAAAATAGTCAACGTAGCTCTCTAGTTGATCACCGCAATTCCCCCACACCACCATCGCAGGTGCTTGCTCTTACTTGGCAGTGTGATATGTGGTTGCATGTTGCATATGGTGTCTACCTTGTAATGTTCTAATTAGGGTAAATTGCATCTGCTTAGTTAACACATTATACCTGTGAATATGACATGCCTTCCTGATTTTGGTACATACTACATCTTTCTATTAACCATGTTCTTACATCAAACTATTTTTCTTGTGTATCCCTCATCAATGCTCCTAATTTGTTAAATTGCATCTCCTTAGCTTACACATTATATATGTGAATATGACACGCCTTCCTGTTTTTGGTACATACTACATCTGCCTATCACACCATGTTCTTACATCAAACTATTGTTCTTGTGTATCCTGCGTCTATCGCTTATGATGAGACAGTCACGCGCGTGGGTTAATATGAGACGCAATACTCTTATAGAGAATGCAATTTCATCCTCTCCACATGATTCTCAAGAAACAGCAAGCCTAAATGAAGATATTGAACGTTGCTCTGTACCTGAAGATAGCACTTCCCCTACACCACCATCACGGGTGCTTGCTCCAACTTTGCAGTGTGATATGTGGTTGCATGTTGCATACGGTGTCTAGCTTGTAATGCTTCTAATTAGGGTAAATTGCATCTGCTTAGTTTACACACTATACCTGTGAATATGACATGCCTTCCTATTTTTGGTACACACTACATCTATGTGGTAACCTTGTTCTTACATGAAACTACCTCTCTTCTGTATCCTGCATCAATCACTTACGATGAGTCACCTTTATTCGTTGCATATTGCATATTATTTCTAGCCTGTTGCCATGTATTGCTTCTAATTTGGTCAAATACATTTGTTAGGGCACCCTTTTAATTTTGCAGAGTGATATTGGTTTCATCTTTCATATGGTTTCTAGCTTGCATCGATTCTAACAAGTTCAAGCACTGCTTAGTTTACACTTTATACATCATACATGTCAATATGTCACGCCGTCCTGTTTTTCATACATATTCCATCCTCCTATCATGCTGGCTGCCTTACATGAAAGTAGTGTTCGTCAGTATCATGCATCAATAAGTTCTGAAGAGCAAATTTTATTCCTTTTTCTTGTGGGTTTGACTTGACAAGGCAAAATCAAGAAAGAGGAAGGAAAAGAGTAAGGAAGGCAATGATGGTGGTCCTCTGCAGCAATGTAAACGGAGCATCTGTACCGATTCTCCTTGTACTGATAGTGCATTACATGGTCCAAGTTTCCGCTCCCCTACTCCACCATCCAAGGTGCTTGCTCTAACTTGGCAGTGTGATATTTGGTTGCATGTTGCATATGGTGTCTAGCTCGTATTGCTCCTAATTAGTGTAAACTGCA
This sequence comes from Triticum aestivum, assembly GCF_018294505.1. NCBI lineage: Eukaryota > Viridiplantae > Streptophyta > Magnoliopsida > Poales > Poaceae > Triticum > Triticum aestivum. The sequence continues at coordinate 45,001,127 of NC_057798.1, read as the reverse complement.
TCTGCTTAGCTTACACATGATACATGTGAATATGACACGCTTTCCTATTTTTGGTACATACTATATCTGTCTATCACGCCATGTTCTTACATGAAACTACTCTTCTTGTGTATCCTGCATCAGTCACTTATGATGGGACACCTTTAAGTTGGCAGTGTGATATTGGTTTGTGTCTTGAATATGATTTCTAGCATGTATTGCTTCTAGTTTGATGAACGCCACCTATGACGAGACAGTTTTAACTTGGCAGAGTGATATTAATTGCACCTTCCATATGGTGTCTTGCAGTGTTTCTAATTTGTTGAAGTGCCTTCTGCTTAGTTACCACATCATAGGTGTGAATATGTCAAGCCGTCCATTTTTTCGTACATATTCCATCCTCGTATCATGATTTTGCCTATCATCAGAGTAGTGTTCGTCAGTATCATGCATTAATGAGTTCTGAAGAGCGAATGATATTCCTTTTTCTTGTCGGTATGACCTCACAATGCAAAATCAATAAAGCTGAAGGAAATTGGCAAGGCATTGGATAATGGTGGTCCTTCCGAGCAACTGAAACGGAGGTTCTCTATAGATTCTACTCCGATATCCTCCCAACAAGATTCGCAAGACAACGCAAGGCTAGACAGTCAACGTAGCTATGTAGATGATGATCATATCTCCCCTACTCCACCACCACAGGTGCTTGCTCTAACTTGGCACTATTATATGTGGTTGCATGTTGCGTATGATGTCTAGCTTGTATTGCTTCTAACTTTGTCGAATTGCAGCTGCTTAGTTTACACATAATGCCTGTGAATATGACATGTGTTCCTGTTTCTACATCAGACTACTATTCTTGCATATCCCGCATCAGTCACTTATGATAAGGCACCTTTAAGTCGCCACTGTGATATTGGTTGTGTCTTGCATATGATTTCTAGCATATACTGCTTCTAATTTGTTGAAACGCCATACAGTTTGAACTTGGCAGAGTGATATTGGTTGCATCTTTCATATGGTGTCTAGCTTGCAGTGCTTCTAATTTTTTGAAATGCCTTTTGCTTAGTTACCACATCATAGGTGTGAATATGTCACACCATCCTGTTTTTCATACATATTCCATCCTCGCATCATGTGTTTGCCTTTCATCCGAGTAGTGTTCGTCAGTATCATGCATGAATGAGTTCTGAAGAGCGAATTTTATTCCTTTTTCTTATCGGTTTGACTTCACAATGCAAAATCATTATAGCTGAAGGAAATTAGTCCGAGAGTGGATGATGGCGGTCCTTCGGAGCAACTCAAACAGGGGGTCTCTAAAGATTCTACTCCCCCATCCTCCCAACAAGATTCCAAGACAACACAAGGTTGGACAGTCAACGTAGCTATGTAGATGATGAGCACATCTCCCCTACTCCACCATCACAGGTGTTTGGTCTAACTTGACACTATTATATGTGGTTGCATGTTGCGTATGATGTCTAGCTTGTATTGCTTCTAACTTGAATTGCATCTGCTTACTTTACACATAATGCCTGTGAATATGACATGTGTTCCTGTTTCTAGAACATACGTGTATATGATGAGCACATCTCCCCTACTCCACCATCACAGGTGCTTCCTCTTACTTGGAACTGTTATACGTGGTTGCGTTTTTCGTATGATGTCTAGTTTGTATTGCTTCTGATTATGTAGAATTGCATCTGCGTAGCTTACAACTTATACCTCCAACGATCACTTAACCATAAGACACATTTAACTTGGGACTGTGATGTAGGTTGCATCTTGCATTCTCTTCTAGCTTGTACTGCTTCTAATTTCTTGAAATGGCACTTACAACGAGACACTTTTTACTTGATAGAGTGATGTTGGTTGCATGTTCATATGGTGCCTAGCTTTCATTTCTTCTAATTTTGTCGAAATGCCTTTCGCTTACTGTTTTTTCATACATATTTCATCCTCCTATCGTACATGTGAATATGAAACACTGTCTTTTTTGTATATATTCCATCCTCCTATCATGTGCTTGCCTTACATCAAAGTAGTGTTCGTCTGTATCATGCATCAACTAGTTTTGCAGAGCTAATTTTATTCATCTTCTTGTGGTTTTGACTTCATAAGGCAATATCAGAAAATAGGAAGGAAAAGAGTAAGTTAGGGGATGTTGGTGGTACTCCGCACCGATGCAAACAGAGACTCTCTAGATTTGCCACTACTACTTCTAATGAAGTTGAAGTCCCAAGTCTACATGATGAGTTCATCTCCCGCACTCCACCATCGCAGGTGCTTGCTCTAAGTTGACAGTGTGATAATTGGTTTCATGTTGCATATGTTGTCTAGCCTGTATTTTTTCTATTTTGATTAAATTGCACCTATTGAGTTTATACGTTATACATGTGCATATGACATGGCTTTCTGTGTCTAGAATACACTGCATCTATCTATTATACCATGTTCTTACATCAAAGTACTGCTGTTGTGTATCCCGCATCAGTAACTCATGATTGGATGCTTTTAACATGGCAGTTTGATAGTGGTTGCATCTTGCATTGATTTCTACATTGTACTACTTCTAATTTTTTGAATTGCCACTTATGACAAGACACTTTTAACTTGGCAGAGTAATATTGGTTGCATCTTTCATATGGTGTCTAGCTTGCATTACTTCTATTTTCTTGAAAATCCTTCTGCTTAGTTTGCACATCGTAGCTGTGAATATGTCATGATGTCCTATTTTTCTTACATATTCCATCCTCATACGGTTGTCTTACATCAAAGTATTGCTTGTCTGTATCATGCATCAATGAGTTCTGAAGAGTGATTTTATTCTTTTGTGTTGTGGGTACAGCTTGACATGGCAAAGTCAAAATAGAGCAAGAAAATAATATAGTAGGGAGTGTTGTTACTCGTCGGGTGAAACGGAAAAGGTTCTATCGTCGAGATTCTGCTGGTACTTATAGTGCACTAGAAGGTCCCAAGTCCACCGGCTAAATCTACAAACACAGTATCACCTGCTCCACCAGCTGCAGCATTTGCTTCAACTGTACCAGCATCTCAACCAGTTACTCGTTCGTTTGCTCCGGAACTGGCCAGTTCCCAAGCTGCCTTCACACCTAACACTACTTCCGAAGCACTGCTGACACAACAGGACTTGGCAAGATCAGATGAACCTCATGAGAATCAACACCAAGACGGTACCTGACCGAGTCAAGTTGCAGTTGCATGCTCCTTTATATGTACTCTCACAGTTTGATGTACACTAACACTTTCCATATTCATTGTTGAACTAGCACCACGGCGCAAGCGGAAACAGACATCAGGGATAATGCTTGACAGATTAACAAAATCTAAAGGAGGGATAATGGAGATCCATTTTGAGGCAGGTTTAAAAAGGTCATGTGATGCTACAGAGTCAGCCAAGTTAGTATCAGAGGCGGCCGTTGCCGTTAGGTGCCATGCGCGTATCCTCCGAACGTGGATCCAGTACAGGAATGAGAAAGACAATACCCAGTTTAACACCTTCCTTGACCATATGTTATTCATCACAATTAGTAATATTGTCTTGCTCTGTCCCATACTTTCTAGCTTCCTCCTAATAAGACTCACATTCTTTTTTCAACAGATGAGGTTCAAGTTGGATCCAGAAGATGATGCAACTAAACAAGCATGCACTCATGTTTTTCAGTCTGCTCTGCGACTGTATCGGTACCACCTTAGAAATTCTCACTTTGAAGGAAAGGCTAACAATGAAATTTCCCAAACATCTCCAGTGGAATATATTACAGATGAAGACTGGACAGCCCTCGTTAAACACTGGCCTGATCCAAAGTATCAAGTAGGCTATATGTATTTGATCAGACCATATATTGAACTTGTATTTATGTATGTGCCTTACAAGTGTATATTCTTCTAGGCTAAATGTTTGAAGAACAAAACCAACCGTTCTAAAGTGAAATTCCAACAGACAACAGGATCTTGTAGCTATATTGCACACTGCGAGGCTCTTGTAAATAGCTGCTACTTACTTCTTTTTTTGTGCCATATTATCGTATCTATATTGACTTGTTCCAAATATAGAGGAAAGCCCGGGCGGACCAAAAAGAACCTGAACCGAATGCAGTGCAAATCTTCAAGGATTGCCACACCAGCAAGATGAAGTGCATGAGCACACCAGCTCAAGCCGCTGTTGTAAGCCCTTACTCCTCATGCCTTGAACTGATTGGTACTGTGATGTGTTCATTTAACTACTTGGTTTGCAGCCAATGTCAGTTACTCTGTTCACTTTTATACACAGTTGTCTTAACGTATCATTTCACCTTACATGGTTTAAAAGAGATGAAGGATATTCTTTTGGTCTTGATCTGTAATCTAGTTGTTATGTTCACGTGCGCACATAATGATAAAATAGCCTGTTTGTTTATATCTGTTTGCCCACGATATGAATGATGTCATACTATGTTCATCCTACTTTACACCATGTCTCTTTATCCTTAGATGTCAACGAATGTGAGGAAATAGACAATACAGTTGGCATGCTACATGGACATATGTTCCAAAAGTGGTTTTATTATGTAGTTGGCACTACAATACATGCTAATGTATTACAGTAGTTCACCAAAATAAGTTATGTATAAATGTTTAACCTACTTTGTTTGTTTTTGTCTCATTAGTAACTTATCTGGTACACTAATCTACAAGTTCAAACTTTCAAGAACCTATGGAACAAATGATTGAACAGCCACAACCACCTGAAGGTGACGAGGCTACTACAGGCACAATGTCACCTCTTGATGTAGTGCGTCAATATCTCTCCACTAACAGTGCAAAAAGCACCTTCCTGCAAAATCTGGGTTGGTTGTCAAGGTAACCTCATCCAAATCGCCTACTGAACAAAATCTTCCTGCTAGACAGAGTGATATATCTGTGCTCCAGACACAAGTCCAATCCCTAATGGACGTTGTTTCGGAAACAAGAATAGTGGTTGAGAAATGTCGTCAAGATATGAATGGTTTTGAAACCAGACTATACGACATTCGCTTCGTTGTTGAAGAGCAATGGCGGAAAAAAAGGTGGAAATCGTGCTGCTCCATCGGATTCTACAGCCTGAAACATTAGCACTCAGGTCAAATGATCTGTGCTTCTATACATCTGATGGTGCTTTTATCTGGAAGGACTATAAACTTTATGCCAACAGGCCTTTTGTTGTATGATTGGAATTTATTTTCTTGTGATACAACATTTATGATGTTGCCACAGGCTGCAGTAATTACGACGGTATTTTTGTATAGTGTAGGTTTATCTTAGTAATGTATTCGGCCGAAAGCCTCGTAGGAGCCTAACATGCCAACATTCGTTGAGCCCATTCCAATTGGGCTAAAAACGATTACGGGCCGAAATTGGCATGTAGCCTTCTAAAAATATCTGGGCTTAAATTAGCATAAGCTTTCAAATTTTTCTGATAGGCCTGTGCCCATAGTGGGCCTTTAACAGGCCTAAACATAATTTGGGCCCTCGGTAAAAATAGGCCGTTTACAGGTGTAAATATCTCGAGCCCATAAAAACATGGGCCTTTAATAGACCGAAAGTGAGATTGGGCCCCGATTGTGCCAAATAACCCACTTGACTTAGCAGGCCGAAATGGTGGCCCATTTACGATGCGGATATTTGACAGCCGAAATTCGGACGAGCCGTAAATGCACCGACCTAATACATGGGCCTTTAACAGGCCGGAACTTCGGTCGGGCTAGATTATCGTCATTTTATATGGGTCGTTAATGGGCCCGATATGACGTTGGGCCACATATGGCCCATGGTATACGGCCGGCGTTAACAGGCCGAAAATGACAACAGGACGAAAGTGGCCCAAATCTATAGTGGGCCTCTAACAGGTCGAATGACAGACATGGCCGAATATGACCCAAATCATTCACGGTCGTTTATGGGCCGAAAGTTTTGATGGCCTGTAGATGGGCCCAAATGAAGCCGGACCTTTAACAGGTCAGAAATAGACCGGGTCGTAATTCGGCCCAATTACTTAGCGGACTGTTAACGGGCCAGAAGTGACCATGGACCACATTGATGACAAGTTTACACCAGGTCGTTGACGGGCCGATTTGATAGAGAATATTGGGCCTTTAGCTGGGCCGGCCCATTATGGTCTGCAGAATCTTGTGGGCCTTTAGCTGGGTCGGCCCATTGTGGTCCGCAAAATCTTGTGGGCCTTTAGCTGGGCCGGCCCATTATGGTCCGCTAAATTTTGTGGGCCTTTAGCTGGGCCGGCCCATTATGGTCCGGTAAATCTTATGGGCCTTCGGTTGGGCCAGCCCATTTAAACTTTGTGGGCCACTTTTGGGTCGATCCACGTGTCAACATATCATAGGCCCATCTCGACCGTTGGATGAGTGGCACCTGTGCCAACGTGGAGCTGACACGTGGATCCATCAGCCAATGAGAATTTTACACGTGGAAAATCGGCATTGGTCGTGGCTGTTAACGGGTTATCGGATCCAAAATCCGACCCGATAGCTTAACGGCGTTCCGTTACGGTGGATGCCACGTGTCGTGTAACCCTTGACGAAAGCACTTCTATGACGCGCGATTTATCGTCATGGAAGTGGACACTTCCGTGATGATAATTTTGGTAATGTCATGGAACACTTCTACGACAGCACAGGTATGACTATCTTGATTCTGTCATAAATTTGTCATGGATGTACATGCATGACAAAAAACGCAACCTACTGTGACAAACACGTATCATCACAGAAGTATATTTTTTTGGTAGTGCCTGGAGGTATATCATTTGTAATTGATACTCCATCGCATCAATATAATCAAGCAGGACACAGGGTTTTACCTCTTCAAGAGGGCCGGGAACTGGGTAAACATCGCCTCCTGTTTCCCCCCTGTTACCATTATTCCTAGGTCACTAGCTCGGGACCCACTATCCGATATCCACCACTTTTAGCACCGACACTGTTAGCAGATCGTCAATAGTGAGAGCCGATCGATTGTCAGAACTTCGTACAAAGCTACATCATGCCGCCAATGAACTAAACCGAAGCAATACTCGGGGGGAAGCATACCAACTACATGAAACCCTCACATCCACATGTGATCTACATCGAAACTTGCGTCTACTCATAGAACCGCTCATGATGCCACTATTGGGAAACGTAGTAGAAAACAAAAAATTGTCCTACGGACATCCATGAACAATATGAAGATGCATAAACGGTTTCGATCACGATCATTAACGACTTTGAAGTGCCACATAAGTAGACGAGTCGATGTAGACTGTACTTGGTGTCCCTCAAACCGTCGATGAATGATTCCATGAACCACCCACGAATGATCCCTCGAACAGAAGACTGAAACCACAACATCTCTACTTGGTTGCAAGCGTACGGTCTTCACGATCCGGCAGCGCTTCACCGTACAGAGCAAATCATCGCCGAAGAATTAGATGAATGAGATTACAACCACACTGGGCGTCCAATTATGAGGTTTAGAGGATATAGGTCAAGCTCTAATTGATCAACTAGATCTTGAACTGCAAGACTAGAGAGGGCTACAAAACTTGTGTATCCCAAAGGGCAAAATCCTCTATTATATATAGGTTTGAGGAGAGAGGAGGGGCTGCCACCAAGGAGGGAAAGACCCTCCTTGGTGTGTCGGCCAAGTTAGGGGGGAGGAATCCTCCCCCCACTCCAATTCGGCCTCCCCACTTGGAAAAGTGGGAGGCCTTCCCTATTGGGCCATGGTGGCCCAGTATTACTTCCACCTCTTGGCCTTTAAGGTCTGTTGATATTAAATTAAATATAAAGGCCTTCTAATAATTAATAGAGCATTTTATTATTAAATTAACATCTCCAGAAACATTTTTCACCTATATATCATTTATCGGTAATACTCGGTATTGCACGTTAAACTCATAAACCCTTTCGGTGACCCCGAAACGCTTCCGGTTCCTCTCGAAACTATTCCAAATATTAATGAAACAATTCCACAAATAAATCCTCGATACTCTCATCCTACTAACACTCGGCACATCATGATTACCTTATCTTCTGATCCCATAGGTTCAGTAAATCACGAAACCCCTTCGTTCAATGATCGATAGCGGAACCGTGGATGTCCATATCGATCCCTCTGATTACACGAATGACATTCGAGTGAACCTTTGGTTATCATGTGATGTTCCCTCTGCTTCATGATACTTTACAAAACCCGAGGTGAGATATATTGGTATTCTCTTGAGTCATACACATGCTCACTATATCGGTCTCCTCGTTGTCGGTTTTGTTCTTTTTTCTTGTTGACATGGTCTGGCATCCCCGTGATGTTGTCACCTGTGTCTGGCCAGACGATGATGGGTGCCTTCACACCGAGAGGGCCCTAAAATGTCTCTCCATCGTCGAAGGAGAAAATTTCACTCTCGAGCTATTGTGTCCCTTGTCAAACTTTTTGATGACCCTGAAAGTTGTTGTTATGATCACCGTATTACAGATGACATTTGAGCAACCCAAAATCTCATCGTACAACAAGAAGTGACTAAGATACTCTCATGGTCTAAGGAACTAAATGCACGTTAACCCTCTGTGTTATAGCAATTGACTTGTGACGATATTATCTCAGAGTATAACAAACAAGTTTGGGTCGATTCAATATGACGTTCTTCTAATGTCATACTCTCAATGTTATTTTGAGACTACTGTTACTCTTAACGATATCTCAAGATCCGGAAAAGGCGATCACAAACAACAGTTGAGCTAGTCTTAGAGGCGACACTAGAAAACTTATTTTACCGTTTATTGTTCTACATGTGCATATGAGCTTTCCACCGAATCACATATTCCAGGATCATAGCAGTTATAGCACAGTATATAAACTCTTAATCATAAACATAGAAATATAATAATACAACATTATTGCCTTTAGGGCATACTTCCAACAGTAACAGGTTTCTGCCATAACTATGTTAGGAATCAAGACGAGATCCACGCACAAGCACAAGGTTATAAGTACAACTCCTCATACCCATGCCTATTTCCTTATAATTGTTTACGAAAAAAAGGTTACTTAAAAGGTCTAGGAAACTGAAGCATTTTCTGAGAACAATAACTTTCTTTTTAATTTTTGTGAAGAGCACATACTCGTGTGGGTTTGATACAGAGAGTCGCTCCTTGGGGAAAAGGTAGGGGACTATCAGCAATCTGACACCGGATCACAAAGGGTCATCAGCGGCATGTGAAGAACTTGTCCACCGCCTCTGCCACTTGTTTGTCACAATGGCTATATATATTCTCAAAATCCTACGTACTACTTGTCGCATTTTTTCTGTTGCCTTTTAGACACGATCCAAGGCGATACAATTAGGAGTCTTTTTTGGTACTCTACCAGAGGAAGAGACCACCACCAGCATCTTCTTGATTGACATTGCTACTCACATGATGATGTGTGAGTAGTCCTCCTTGACTATGGGTCGACAACAATAATCATGTGGCATCTTCTCTCCCCGTTCTTGAATACCCAGATCACATGAGCTGTCGAACATGATTATAAACCTATCTGATGTAACCTTTGATGTGTTTGTTGCCAAAGACATTGTCACCGAGATACTTCAGTTACAAAGACTAAATCCAAATAATTCACGCCACTCCAATTTTTTTTATCTAAACTACCAGTGAGTAAACTACTTGAACAGAGAGATAATATGCATCTATAGGTCATACAAAAGCACCATTTGAAATCTCTACTGGGCCGTTTGTTTAGCGCACCTACTATTACAAACTTAGTGGACTAACTAATATGCATTCTACGAGGCCCAATGGGTCTCTTGGTGCTTACATCCTGGGCCACTTGGGCCACTGTTAACACATTTGGTGGATCAATTTTATCGGAACGGTCTTTGGTTGTTTTGAACCATTTTTTAGTACCATGCATGCTACTAGAAAATATCTCCTGCTCCTAGGAAAAGAAAACGTTACTCCATGTGTAGTAATACTGGCACCAACCACCGGGGTAGGTCCATTTCTTCCTCTTGTTCTCCTAGCTTTCATTGTACTCTTGTCGTGGGTCCATATATACCTGTCCAACTCCAGCGACCCCAAAAATCGCAAGCTTTCGACCGGTTGTAGAAAGTCCCGCAGATCCTCTTTGATTGCAATTTGAATGCGCCGCACCATATGCATGCTCGTGCACCCTCTCAAAAGATGGTCAAACGAACAAAAAAAACCACATGGACAAATGATGGCAATGTATATTTGGCACGGAAAAAGGAGTTCACCGCAATCTCACATGCCCCAAACGGGAAGCACTCAGAGCCGGGGCTCGGATACTCCTGTTATGGAATGATGATTCCACCATTAGACCAGGAGGAGGAGGAGGAGGAGAGCGGTGAGTACAAGCAAAAAGCCAAATGCAACCTGCCATCTCTGAACCGCACAACGCATGATGGCTTTTCCATGCCACCATCCTGCACCCGCCCAGGCTTTCCAAATACTTAATAGGTTTCCCGTCTCTGACTGATCCACTACTTCTTACCTATCCCTCGCAAAAAGGTGGTCTTTTTCAGCTTAAGCCTTTAAAGATCATCACAGTGCTGCTGCCGGGGCTACTAGCTGAGCTGAGCTGAGCTGAGTGCATGCACTGCGTGCAGGCCTCTGATGTATCAATGACACTCCCACCAATCCGTAGATTATAATGTACTAGTAGTACTAGTAGTACTGGCATTATTACCAGCTCAGCTCCTGCATCGATGCTGGGTTTCGCACTGTGCAACTTGTGGGTATGATAATGGGCTTAAGCCTTGGTTTTTGGCTTAGCGAGTGCGCGGATCAGACAAGTCAGTGGGTGAGACAGTCTTTCTGCACTGCACTGTACATGCTTGACTGCTTTGTTTGTGGCGGTGCTCATGATTTCCTCTTTGATGGAACACAAAAGGGATGATGAATACTATGTGCTTGAGATACTATTTTTAGCTCATGCATACATGCATACATTTAAGGCCTATTTGATTCACACGATTTTGAAAGCAGAGAAATAGGAAAGTTATAAGATTGGAGTGGCATGCATGACCAATTGAATCCTATAGATTAGTAAGAAGTGGATGATGCCACACGAAAAACAAATAAAATTGTAAAACGAGATTGGAGTGGATGTTAGATTTCCAATGGAATATAGCCCCCGTCCCAAAATAAGTGTCTTCAGTTTAATTCAACTTTGTACTAGTACCAAGTTGAGACGCTTATTTTGGGACGGATGGAATATAAAAGATTACATAGGAAAAATGATGTGGTGTCCAACCCTATAAATAAAAGGGCCAATGTAGGAAAAAATTCTAAAGATTTCAATCCTCCAAAGATCTTGTAGAATTCCTTTGAATCAAAGGAGCCCTTATTTTTGTTTTCCTGTAATGCAAGTGTGTTAGACCTAGTAATAAATCTCCAATTTGCAAAAACCTCCTACATTTGATAGATTGGATACTGAAAATTGTCGAAAGAGGAGAATGCTGGATTGCAAATTCACAACAGTGGTTGATCTAAGGCCGTGGAGGAGGGGGGCGGCCACCTATTCCTTTTTGGCGACGACGATGACAAAGATGAAAGAATACTCTGCCCTTGACGCGATGGTGATGGCGGAAGATACATGGTTAGGAAGGAGAAAGTGGTGGCGACGAATTTTAAATGTAAATTCAAAATTCAAGTTGCGCACAAAAAATTGTTGTAAATCAATAACAATTTAGTGACAAATCTGGTGAAGTTTCCATTAAACTTAATATACAATTCAATAGAAACAGATCATTTTACTTTCAAGTGCAAGGAGAGAGAAAACAAATTAGATGGCAGAAAAAAGAGGGATGGAATATGTGTTTTTTCTTACACTCATGGACTGGTTCCACCACCAAAAGCCTAATCATCTGGGTTACACTTAGTTCACGAGTGGAATATGTCGTGATAACTAGCTTACCTGTAGTCTCTCTTGCGGCTATGTTTCATGACACCGGTATCGTAGATGTGTTGTGACAGTTTTCGTCCGGCCTTATGCCAATTAATTAAAAAACTTTATTTTAATTAATATAGTGAATCAGTTTGACTTTAGTTAAAAAACTAAGACTGGTACTTGAATGCTAGCTAGTTTGTTAAGTACTACATCCGCCTCAAAATATAGGACAGGTTTTTTAACTAACATATAAACACATTTTATATTTTGAGACGGAGGTTCAAACAATTGCTCAACTGTCGGACCGTTAACAACCACGAGCAGCGGAGGCAGCTCAATAAAGATGAAATAAGATTCTTCTTGCCTAGCCCTCGTCCTGGTGGTGCTTATAACGTAATCGGATGGCTTGTGGAGATTTGTCTCCAGCGGATCTTATGGGGTCGGTCGGCGTTTGTCGTCGATGAATCCAAGTGGAGTTGGTCTTCGGTTGTCTTTGTTCATGTGCCAATAGGTTGGACCCGCTCGATCTGCGTGTCTCTTCATCGGCAACGGCTGTTGTTCTGGTGCGTCGGCCATATGGGGCCTTAGCACGACGACTTCCTGACTGTTTACTACAACAAGGTTTGCCCAACTTCGATGAGGGCGGCGATGACGGCGGCGCGTCTTCGGCTCGCTTCAATGTTGGTAGTCGTCGCTAGGTGGTCTATAAATCTGGATGTATTTTTTACTTCTGATGTTCTTTGTGCTATCTTGGCAGTTGACGAATAAATCGGAAGTTTGACTCACAAAAACAAAAACAAAAATTCAAGCGCAACATCAACAAAAAGAAACCTCCTTTTTTCGGTTTTCCACTACTTCTAATCTAATAACCAAAGAAAATAAAAACCTTTTTCCCGTCGGCAGCCGTTTCAGTTGAGGAGCAAGACGCAAACCGTGCAGTAACCATGGATCTGAATCCATCGCACATTGTTCCTTTTCCCAGGGACATCGCCCACGGTACCTTAATTAGGAAGCGTCCATAGAATCTGTAGGTGGCATTTGGACAGGAAACATAAGATGGTTAGTAGATGGGAGAGGGGCCCCTGGGCGAGGATAGATGGCCGGCCAGAGGCTCGACGTGCATGCTTTTAGGCGGGGCCATGGACCGCTCCACGCGCACCCGCCCCTGGTCACCGCGCCCCGCAACAGCGCTGTGACGGAGACGGCTTTTTGAACTGGCGTGAGAGCGAAGGCTCGAGACAAAGGGAAACGACCACCCTCCCAGGTGGTTTCATTTTCCTAAACCTAGGTGGTCACCATCAGATTGGGGTCAACATCGACATGATGGCATTTGGTCTGCTCAGGAATCTCGAATAGCTGGTCACGCTTGTGTTACGCTTTGCGGGCTCATGCGTCTTTGAATGTTTGTGTAAATTTTATCATGGGTCTCCTTTCGTACTCACTGTCTACTACAACAAGTTGTGCCCGGCTCCAGCGATGAAGGGGCGATGACAGCGGTGCGTCTTCGGCTCGCTTCGGTACTTATAGTCCTCGCTAGGTGGTCTACGAATCTGGATGTAATTTTTATTTTTGGTATTCGTTGTACTGCCATGATTGAAAATGAAATGTTGAAAGTTTTTTCGCAAAAAAAAATGAAAGTGGCAAAACATTAATCATTAAAAAATATATTAATATAATAGGGTTGCAAAACATATAGGAATTCAATAACTCCGGAACGTTCGGATTTTGAGCATTTCGTCCCGAACGTTTTTACATGGCAACTTTAGTTCATAGGAGATGGCAACTTCATCCTTTTTCGTTTATTTGTCAGAAAATTGCCATGTTTTCCTAATCTCACGCAAACTAAACTTGCCATCTAAACCCGTTCGGGTTGCCATGCTTAACTCCCAAACGTTCGGGAGTTATCATTACCGAACATATATCACCGGCATTTGGGAAGTTGAATTGGAAGCTATTCGCCCTTCCTAGTTGAAGTTCTCACCTCACTAGCCTGCGAGGGCCATTGTTGGTCTGCTGTCTTGCCAGGCGCGGTCTACTACACTACCTGAGCTCTGTGGTCTGCGACCAGTCCTAAGAGACCATGGCAAACGCCTTAGTAGATTGCCCCTTTGTGCACCCTTTGACATGAGGAGCTCTCATGGATCTGATCGAGAGCGAGGACCCATGTTGGCTGTTGTCGATGAGTCTTTTGTGTTGGGGAACGCAGTAATTTAAAAAAAAAATCCTACGATCACGCAAGATCTATCTAGGTGATGCATAGCAACGAAAGGGGAGAGTGTGTCCACGTACCCTCGTAGACCGAAAGCGGAAGCGTTTCAATAACGCAGTTGATGTAGTCGAACTTCTTCACGATCCAACCGATCAAGTATCGAACGTACGGCACCTTCGCGTTCAGCACACGTTCAGCTCGATGAAGTCCCTCATGCTCTTGATCCAGTTGAGGACGAGGGTGAGTTCCGTCAGCACACGGCATGGCGACTGTGATGATGATGTTACCGGCGCAGGGCTTCACCTAAGCACTACGACGATATGACCGAGGTGTGTAACTATGGAGGGGGGCACCGCACACGGCTAAGACAAATCTTGGAGTGCCTTTGGGGTGCCCCTGCCCACGTATATAAAGGAGGGAGGAAGAGGAGGCCGGCCTAGAGGGGGCGCGCCAAAGGGGGGAGTCCTACTTGGACTCCCGGTCCCAAGTAGGATTCGGGCCCCCTTTCCTATTCCAACGGGAAGGAAGGGAAGGAGGAAAAGGGGAGAAGGAAGGAGGGGGGTGCCGCCCCCTCCTAGTCCAATTCGGACCAGCCCATCGGGGGCGGGCGGCTACCCCTTGAGGCCCTTCTCTCCTTTCCCGTATGGACATTAAGGCCCACTACTTGCCCCGGCGAATTCCCGTAACTCTCCGGTACTCCGAAAAATACCAAAATCACTCGGAACCTTTTCGATGTACGAATATAGCCTTCCAATATATCGATATTTACCTCTCGGCCATTTCGAGACTCCTCGTCATGTCCGTGATCTCATCCGGAACCCCGAACAAGCTTCGGTCATCAAATCACATAAACTCATAATACAAATCGTCATCGAACATTAAGCATGCGGACCCTACGGGTTCGAGAACTATGTAGACATGACCGAGACATATCTCTGGTCAATAATTAATAGCGGAACCTGGATGCTCATATTGGCTGCCACATATTCTATGAAGATCTTTATCGATCAAACCGCATAACAACATATGTTGTTCCCTTTGTCATCGGTATGTTACTTACCTGAGATTCGATCATCGGTATCATCATACCTAGTTCAATCTCGTTACCGGCAAGTCTTTTTACTCGTTTTGTAATGCTTCATCCCGCAACTAACACATTAGTCACAATGTTTGCAAGGCTTATAGTGATGAGCATTACCGAGAGGGCCCAGAGATACCTCTCCGAAACACGGAGTGACAAATCCTAATCTCGATCTATGCCAACCCAACAAACACATTCGGAGACACCTGTAGAGCATCTTTATAATCACCCGGTTACGTTGTGACGTTTGATAGCACACAAGGTGTTCCTCCGGTATTCGGGAGTTGCATAATCTCATAGTCTGAGGAACATGTATAAGTCATGAAGAAAGCAGTAGCAATGAAACTGTAACGATCATAATGCTAAGCTAACGAATGGGTCTTGTCCATCACATCATTCCCCTAATGATGTGATATCGTTCATCAAATGACAACACATGTCTATGGTTAGGAAACATAACCATCTTTGATAAACGAGCTAGTCAAGTAGAGGCATACTAGGGACACTTTGTTTTGTCTATGTATTCACACATGTACTAAGTTTCTGGTTAACACAATTCTAGCATGAATAATAAACATTTATCATAAAATAAGGAAATAAATAATAACTTTATTATTTCCACTAGGGCATATTTTCTTCATTTTGTAGGTTGGCGGCTTAGTCCACCACCTCAGGCCCCGCTAACGCGAGGAAGGGTACCTCCACAATTATCAAGCTTGTGGCTTGATGGATTGGGAAGCATCACAACATGGTCATCTTTGACCTCCAGGCCATCAAATATCACTGGCTACTCGACACGGTCAAGGCCAAGACCAAATAGTGTGTGAAGGAGGGAGTATATGCATCGAGAGCCAAAGCTATTACTTTTTTTTCAAAGAAGTTGAAATGGGGTCCTGTGTAACACTTACAACGGGAGCTACACAGAGATCTACTTCACACAACAACAACTACGACACGACGAACTGTCGGGAAGCCTAGTATTCATGTGATGCATCTATCGAGGAATATGACCCATGTCTTCCTCGCTAGCTTCGACCAACAAGGCTAAGCCTTGGATTTTCATTGTGGCAACAAGTATGGGAGCCCCACAACAATGCATTTGGGAAGGGAACCCTGCGGGATGACATCATTGTTGGATCCAGATACCAACGCCTAGATGTTCATCTAGGATAGTCGATACAGAAGATGTCAACTGTGATCCCAAGAAACCTCATCAATGGGTCCAACCTATGACTCGACAACTATATCATGTCTCGAATTGTCACCTCCCGGGAAAATTACCGTCGACCCCTCACCACCAGCACTTTACAAATTCACCTAGAGGATCACATTGACTATCAAAATGATACCACCAAAACAATGGATCATGCTGACGAACGGTGACGCTGGAGCAACTAACGAAACACCTTTATCGAAGGGCCTTAGAAGGAGACCCATGAGACTACAATAAAACATGAAGGAATAGACCACCACATAACGTACCCGATGCACACATGCGAAGACAACATGCCGCAATCACCCTCCGTCGAAGTCGTCAGACTGTCGTGACCTCCACAAACCACTATTGGATCCTAAAATGGCATGATGTTCCCCTATCAAGAAGCGGCGCACCGTCTTGGATTTGGTAGCCCACCTTCATGTTGCCACACCTCCACCTCACATGATCAAGAAAGACACTACCAAGGACACGCAGAGGATGATGGTGTAACCACCCCTTGGGTTGTGATTGCCGACGTGAGGGCCTCTCTCTCGATCGCCTGACTTGAGGAAGAAGAAGAAGATAGAGATAGAAGTAGGAGGGGGATTAGGATTTATTTCCTCTCATCAACGATGTGTCTTCTGTTAGAGCTGGCAAGACTTATGGCTCCCACACCACCTTTGGCTGACAGGCCCACTAACCCGAGGCATACATGCCCACAGAAACATTATCACACACACACACACACACAACTATGCCATCTGACCATGGAAAATGTGTCATGTTGTCCATGACACCGCCCCCTTGAGAAGAACTTGCTTGCCCCCAAGCAAGAACAAAAGGAAAACAAAGTTTCAGAATGCCCTAGTCTTCGCATGCAACAAGGTTGGACCACCGGATCAATACCTAAGCAATGGTTGTATTACCTCATTCGACCAGAGGTTTGTCTAAGATGCGCTTCAGCTTAGTATGAGAGACATCTAAGGATGGGAGCTTGGGAAAATCAATGTAGGCTGGAGTATAATCTAGCCGAAATTCTTTAAGCTACGAGACATGGAAAATAGGGTGTACAAGACTACCAACTGGAAGATCGGGGCGATATGCCAACTCACCAACACGTTCCAAGATTTTGTATGGCTTGAAGATCTATTAGGTGAGCATAGGATATGGCCATTGACAATGGACGCCTGTGCATATGTCTATAGTTTTAGCAGAATGCGTCACCCCACTTGGAATTGTCGTTCAATTAGTTGTTTATCTAAAGACACTTTCATGCGATATTGAGATGCCTCTAGGTTTTTCTTCAATGACTGTAGCTGAGCAGTGCGTTCAGTAAGCACTCCGAACACAGGAGAAGTTGAATCTGATTCTGGACGTAGCATCATGCCGAGATTGGGATCATAATCATATAACACCTTCAAAGGGGAGCAGTTCAGAGTTGAGTGAAAATGATGAATTGTACTAGAACTTTACGAGAGGCAGCTATTGACACCACTGCCTGGGTGAGTCTTAAATCATACAATGGAGGAACATCTCCAAACATTAGTTCACCTGCTCGCTTTGCCCATTTGTTTTGTGGGTGATAGGCAGTGGTAACATTGACCTTTGTACCAAGAGAAGAAAAAGGCGTAACCAAAAATTGCTTGTGGAAATGCAGTTACAATCCAAGATAATGGTAAGAGGCATACCGTGGAGCTTGACGAACACATGGGCCACTTGTCGAGCAATGTATTGGTGTCCAAGAGGAATACAATGGGTGTACTTGGTGAAGAGGTCAACGATGACCAAAATCACATTGTAGCCATCAGGGAGGGGCGGACCCTCAACGGAATCCATCTTGATATCCCGCAATGCCCCCTTTAGTATGGGAAATGGTTGAATAAGCTCTACTTGATGGGAATTTAGATGCTTTGCATGTTGGCATACCTCACACAGATGGACGAAATAGGTGTCCGCCACCTTTAGCCCTGACCATGCGAACATGCGTTTAATGTGCTTATAGGTTGCATGAATGCCTGAATGTCCTCTGACCTCATTGGATGCTCGAATGCGCTTATAGGGCATCCGTTGGCTTGAGCTGATGTTTCCCCCATCGCTTCCAACACAACCACGGTATGCAGTGAGGGCTTGAAAGGTGTCGTGGTCTTGGTGTTACTACTCCAAGCCAAGTTAACCAGGGTAGAATTGATGAGGATCATAACAATATCCAGCATAATTGAACGCCTGGTTCCCCAACCTTTCCTATGATTTTACAAGCTCAAAGGCAAGAGGGATCAACAACACTCACATCCCCACTGTTCCCATGAATCCCCAATCTGATACCAAGTGTAAAGCCCCCTTGCCGGTGTGATTGCGGACATGAGGCCCTCTCTCTCGATTGCCAGACATGAGGAAGAAGAAGAATAAGACATGGACAAAAGTAGGAGGAGAATTAGGATTTCTTTCCTCTCATCAATGGTGTCTGGCCTATTACAGATCACAACACTTATAGCTGCCACACCGATTTGGCTCTTAGTCCCACTCACTCGAGGCATACAGACCAAAAGAAAAATTATCACACACACAACTACACCACCTCACCATGGCTAATCTTCCTCATCGTCCGTGACAGATGGATAGTCTCCACCACATTATGCGTCATGAAAGGATATGATACGTCTCCAACGTATCTATAATTTTTGATTGTTCCATGCTATTATATTACCCGTTTTGGATGTTTATGGGCTTTACTTTACACTTGTATATCATATTTGGGACTAACCTACTAACCGGAGGCCCAGCCCGAATTGCTGTTTTTTTGTCTATTTCAGTGTTTCGAAGAAAATGAATGTCAAACGGAGTCCAAACAGAATGAAACCTTTGGGAGAGATCTTTTTGGAACAAACGCAATCTAGGAGACTTGGAGTGGATGTCAAGAAGTAAACGAGGCGTCCACGAGGGTCCAAGGCGCGCCCTAGGGGGTGGGCGCGCCCCCCACCCTCATGGGCCCCTCGTGGCTTCCTTGACCGACTTCCTTCGCCTATATATACTTACATACCCTGAAAACATCCAGGAGCACCATGAAACCCTATTTCCACCGTCGCAAACTTCTGTATCTGCGAGATCCCATCTTGGGGCCTTTTCGGTGCTCCGCCGGAGGGGTAATCGATTACGGAGGGCTTCTACATCAACACCATAGCCTCTCCGATGAGTTGTGAGTAGTTTACCATCGACCTTCAGGTCCATAGTTATTAGCTAGATGGCTTCTTCTCTCTCTTTGAATCTCAATACAATGTTCTCCTCGATCTTCTTGGAGATCTATTCGATGTAACTCTTTTTGCGGTGTGTTTGTCGAGATCCGATGAATTGTGGGTTTATGATCCAGTTTATCTATGAGAAATATTTGAATCTCCTCTGAATTCTTTTATGTATGATTGGTTATCTTTGCAAGTCTCTTCAAATTATCAGTTTGGTTTGGCCTACTAGATTGATCTTTCTTGCAATGGGAGAAGTGCTTAGCTTTGGGTTCAATCTTGCAGTGTCCTTTCCCAGTGACAGCAGGGGCAGCAAGGCACATATTGTATTGTTGCCATCGAGGATAAAAAGATGGGGTTTATATCATATTGGTTGAGTTTATCCCTCTACATCATGTCATCTTGCTTAATCTGTTACTCTGTTCTTATGAACTTAATACTCTAGATGCATGCTGGATAGCAGTCGATGTGTGAAGTAATAGTAGTAGATGTAGGCAGGAGTCGGTCTACTTGTCGCGGACGTGATGCCTATATACATGATCATTCCTAGATATTCTCATAACTATGCACTTTTCTATCAATTGCTCGACAGTAAATTTTTTACCCACCGTAATACTTATGATATCTTGAGAGAAGCCACTAGTGAAACCTATGGCCCCCGGGACTATTTTCTATCATATAAGTTTCCAATCTATCTTTATTTTGCAATCTTTACTTTCCAATCTATATCATAAAAATACCAAAAAAAATTATATTATCTTATTATCTCTATCAGATCTCACTTTTGCAAGTGGTCGTGAAGGGATTGACAGCCCCTTTATCACGTTGGTTGCGAGGTTCTTGTTTGTTTGTGTAGATACGAGGGACTTGCATGGAGCCTCCTACTGGATTGATACCTTGGTTCTCAAAACTGAGGGAAATACTTACGCTACTTTGCTGCATCACCCTTTCCTCTTCAAGGGAAAACCAATGCAGTGCTCAAGAGATAGCAAGAAGGATTTCGGGCGCTGTTGCCGGGGAGGTCTTCACCCATGTCAAGACATACCAAGTACCCATCACAAACTCATCTCCCTCGCATTACATTATTTGTCATTTGCCTCTCGTTTTCCTCTCCCCCACTTCACCCTTGCCGTTTTATTCGCCCTCTCTTTCCCGTTCGCCTCTTTTTCGCTTGCCTTTTTGTGTGCTTGTGTGTTAGATCATTTATTTCGTCGTCATGTCCAGTCCTTTATCTGCTCCTATGTCTCCCGAGTTTGAAGTTCTTCACTTCAAGCAAAGACAAGGAGAAAACTTAAAAGATGCTTGGTATAGGATGATGGATCTTATCGTAATTGCACCTTGGAGGTGAACTTTAGAATTTTACTTCGCAACTTTTATGTTGGACTAAATATGTCCCATAGACAACTCTTGGATTGCATTGCCAAAGGAAATTTTATCGAAATTGATCCCAGTATTGCGCATGAAATTTTAGAGGGAATAGTGGGAACACTATCTCAAAAAGGGGGGCCACATAGTACCCAAGAAGATACACAAGTTTTTGAAAAAAATTGCGAAGTAACAAAAATCTTACAAAAGTCTCTTGAACCTCTTAAAAGTGTTAGCGGAAATCTTCACCACATGAATATGTTGATTACCCTTTGCAATAAGCAGTTGGATTCTTTAGATCTAAAAATTTCCGAGTATGAAGGGAAACGTAAAGAACCCCCCGGATTCGAGCATGACTCCGCTAAAAAATTAAAAACCAAAGATGGCAATACCTAGATCTATTCTCGCTTTTATGCCTAGGTAGGGGCGTTAAATGATAGCGCTTGTTGGGAGGCAACCCAATTTTATTTTTGTTCCTTGCCTTTTGTTCCTGTTTAGTAATAAATAATTCATATAGCCTCTGTTTAGATGTGGTTTTATGTTTTAATTAGTGTTTGTGCAAAGTAGAACCTATAGGATCATCTTGGGTGAAAGTTAATTTGATCTTGCTGAAAAACTGAAACTTTTGCACGCACGAGAATAATTTTAATAAATCATAGAAACGTGATTTTTAGTTGATTCGTTTTGAAGTAGATCAATAGACAAATTGTCTAGGACTTACTTTTTTGGTAGGATTTTTAGAGTTCCAGCAGTATTCTAAAGTTACAGATTGCTACAGACTCTTCTGTTTTTGACAGATTCTGTTTTTCGTGTGTTGTTCGCTTATTTTGATGAATCTATGGCTAGTATAGGGGGGGTATGAACCATAGAGAAGTTTGAATACAGTAGGTTTAACACCAATATAAATAAATAATGAGTTCATTACAGTACCTTAAGTGGTGGTTTTTCTATCTTGCACTAACGGAGCTCATGAGATTTCTTGTTGAGTTTTGTGTTGTGAAGTTTTCAAATTTTTGGTAAAGATTTGATGGACTACGGAATAAGGAGTGGCAAGAGCCTAAGCTTGGGGATGCCCATGGCACCCCAAGATAATTCAAATACAAACAAAATCCTAAGCTTGGGGATGCCCCGGAAGGCATCCCCTCTTTCGTCTTTGTCTATTGGTAACTTTACTTGGAGCTATATTTTTATTCACCACATGATATGTGTTTTGCTTGGAGCATCTTGTATGATATGAGTCTTAGCTTTTTAGTTTACCATAATAATCCTTGCTGTATACACCTTTTGGGAGAGACACGCATGATTCGGAATTTAGTAGAATACTCTATGTGCTTCACTTATATCTTTTGAGCTAGACAGTTTTGCTCTTTGTGCTTCACTTATATCTTTTAGAGCACGGCTGTAGTTTTATTTTGTAGAAATTATTGATCTCTTGTGCTTCACTTATATTATTTTGAGAGTCTCTTATAACAGCATGGTATTTGCTATGGTTATAAAATTGGTCCTAGAATGATGGGCATCCAAGTTGGGTATAATAAAAACTATCATAGAAAGTGCATTGGATACTATGATCAATTTGATGCTTGATAATTGTTTTGAGATATAAAGGTGGTAATGTTAGAGTCATGCCAGTTGGGTAATTATCAAATTGAGAAATACTTCTGTTAAAGTTGGCAAGTCTCGTAGCATGCACGTATGGTAAAAGTTGTGTAACAAATTTGTTGCATGGGGTGCTCTTTTGATTGCCTTCCTTATGAGTGGAGGTCGGAGGCGCGCGATGGTTAACTCCTACCAACCTCCCCCCTAGGAGCATGTGTAGTAGTACTTTGCTTTGAGGTCTAATAAAACTTTTGCAATAAGTATATGAGTTCTTTATGACTAATGTGTTTCCATGGATTATACACACTCTTACCCTTCCATCATTGCTAGCCTCTACGGTACCGTGCATTGCCCTTTCTCACCTTGAGAGTTGGTGCAAACTTCACCGGTGCATCCAAACCCCATGATACGATACGCTCTATCACACATAAACCTCCTTATATCTTACTCAAAACAGCCACCATACCTACCTATTATGGCATTTCCATAGCCATTCCGAGATATATTGCCATGCAACTTTCCACCATTCCATTTATTATGACACGTTTCATCATTGTCATATTGCTTTTGCATCATCATGTAGTTGACATCGTATTTGCACTACTAGGAAAAGGGCTATAGATGATATGGCCACTAATGGCGCACCAGACATGTGGTGCGCCACTACTATATAGCAGTGGCGCACTGTCGGT
This sequence comes from Triticum aestivum, assembly GCF_018294505.1. NCBI lineage: Eukaryota > Viridiplantae > Streptophyta > Magnoliopsida > Poales > Poaceae > Triticum > Triticum aestivum. The sequence goes on along the minus strand of NC_057798.1, from coordinate 44,977,828 downwards.
GCGCCATTAGTGTGATAGACACTAATGACGCACCAGACACACGGTGCGCCACTAGTAACTTTTTTTTTATTTTCCCAAAAATACTAATGGCGCACCAGCCACAGAGTGCGCCACTACTATAATTTTTTTTTGCAAAACTACTAATGGCGCACCACCAGCTGGTGCGCCATTAGTAACCAGGGTTACTAATGGCGCATTTGTAGGTGGTGCACCATTAGTAACCTGGGATATGCTAGATATTTTGGACAGCCACACCTACACACTCACTTTCCCCACTTCATTCTCTTCACCTCCTCCTCCAAGCTTGTCTCGGCTGCCTCCTCCTCCTCACCTCACAACGTGCACATGCACTTTTTATGGCCTAGCTAGATCTATGTATGTTTGTGGTGTTGCATATGTTTGTGGTGTTGCATATATGTTTGTGTTTGCAGGTACCGGTATTTGAAATGCAATAGTTGCCAATATTTTGCTGGAATGTTGATTCATTTCCGTTTCGGCGAGAATTTTGGCACTATGCATTCTTTTTGGTCCTATTTTTAGGCAAAGTCATGCCAAATTTTTTCTTGGTTCTAAAATATCGTTTTGCTCTACCCCGCAGGCGACCATGGTCCGCACGATGACCGAAGGCATCGTGAATAGGTTTTTGAGCTCCGCGAAGGCCAAGATGCTTCAAAAGAACGAGACAGAGATAAGATGTATGTGTCGAAGATGCAAGCTGAAGAGACTTATTGCGGACCCGGATTCCGGGCAGGTGCGGGACCACCTGCTCTTGCGTGGTTTCATGGATGGCTATCTGTGGCAAGGTGATGAAGATGGCTATGAAGTCGTCCATGGGGGCCGAGCAAGAAATGAGGAAGGGCAGCAAGACAACCACCGCGGCTCGGGTGGGCGAGAAGACGAAGAATCTCCAGGACATGATCACGACGGTGATGTTGTACACAGTCATCATGTAGAAGATGCCGGACATGATGATGAGGAAGATGCCAGAGCAGACGAAGGGCATGATCATGAAGATGAAGATGCCGGAGCAGACGACGATGGACCATCGATGGGCTGGGTGCAGGACCCTCATATTCAAGAGCTGCTTCTCAAGCAGACGGATAACGCAAGAGCTGCCGCCCGAGAGAAAGCCAAGCTGGATCAACTGGAGATAGACGCGGTTACTCCATTGTATGAAGGATGCAGGCCCGACGATACCCGCCTGAAAGTAACGCTCATGGCTCTGGAGATGAAGGTAAAACACAAAATGACCGACGCATGCTTCGACGAGAACATGTCATTCTGGCGCGAACGTCTTCCCAAGGGGAACAAGTGCCCGACCAGTTTCCAGGAGGCGAAGAAAATCGTGTGTCCTCTGGATTTAGCGCACGTGAAATACCATGTGTGCATGAACAATTGCATCATTTATCGGGATGAGCACGCGGACTCTACCATATGTCCAGTGTGCGGCGTCACTCGATACAAGAAGAGGAAGAAAGCTCCTCGAAAAGTGGTGTGGTACTTTCCGATCACTCCTCGTCTGCAGCGGTATTTCGCAGACCCTAAGGTAGCAAAGCTCCTGCGTTGGCATGCGGATAGGGAGGAGAAGAAGCGAGAAGATGACGCAAATGATCCGGAGATAAATAAAAAAGACAAGATGCTGAGTCACCCTAAGGATAGGAGCCAGTGGCAAGCATTGAACTTCGAACACCCAGAATTCGGGAAGGATCCAAGGAACATCGTGCTGGGCGCGAGCACCGATGGAGTCAATCCGTTTGGGAGCCAGAGGAGCACACATAGCACCTGGCCTGTGTTTGTGTGGATGTACAACCTTCCCCCCTAGTTGTGCATGAAGAGGAAGTACATTCACATGAGTATGCTAATTGAAGGACCGAAACAACCAGGGAACGACATCAATATGTATCTGGGGCTGCTGAAAGAAGAGCTAGACACGCTGTGGAAAACGCCAGCCAATACGTGGGACACCTCAGAGAAAGAATATTTCCCTATGAGAGCCGCACTGCTCACGACAGTGCACGACTTTCTCGGTTATGGATATGTCGCGGGGCAGGTGGTCCACGGATTTTCTGGATGCGTCAGGTGCATGTATGGCACAACGTATCGCCAGCTAGATAGAGATCCCGGGTCTTCGAAAACCATGTTCATGGGACATCGAAGGTAGCTTCGCGACGATGACACATGGGGGAAACGCAAGGATCTATTCGACGGTGAAACCGGACCTCGAAGACGCCCGCTTACGAGGAGCGGCGATGAAATAGACGAGATGTTGAAAAATTGGAAAGATTGCCCACTGCTGGGAAAGAAGCAAAAGGCACTAGAGCCGGGAAAGAAGCAAAAGGCACCAGAGCCACTGCTGAAGGTATGGAAAACAAGGTCTTTTTTCTGGGACTTGTCATACTGGAAGATCCACCGTGTACCTCACGGCCTTGATGTCATGCATATCACGAAGAACGTGTGCGAGAGTCTGCTTGGTACCCTGCTCAACATGCCAGAGAGGACCAAAGATGGGCCGAAAGCAAGGGCATACTTGAAATTAATGGGCATCAGGGAGGAGCTTCACGCTAGTGATGATGATGGTGAGGCGAAGCAGGACGCGGAAAGTCATCGCGAAGGCAAAAAGGCCAAGAAGACCGGAAATGACTTCCCTCCCGCGTGCTTCACTCTAAGTCAGAAGGAGATCGATCAGTTTTCACCCGCCTCATAGGAGTAAAACTTCCTTATGGTTACGCGGGAAAGATAAGCAGATACCTAGACTCAGCGAAGCAGAAGTTCAGTGGGATGAAGTCTCACGACTGTCACGTGCTGATGGCGCAGATACTTCCAGTTGCAATCCGTGGGATCATGACGCGCACGTCCGTGAAACGCTATTTTGCCTATGCAACTTTTTCAACGTCATCTCTCGGAAGTCGGTTGGCATGAGGCAACTCAAAAGGCTATAGGAAGAGATCTTGGTGATACTATGAGAGCTTGAGATGTACTTCCCGCTCGCATTCTTCGACGTTAGGGTGCATCTGCTGGTCCATATCGTGGAAGATATCATCCAACTCGGGCCGACGTTCCTGCACAGCATGATGCCATTCGAAAGGATGAATGGTGTCATCAAAGGATACGTTCGCAACATGTCACGTCCAGAGGGAAGCATAGCCAGGGGCTTTCTGACCGAAGAGTGCATCTCCTACTGCACGAATTATCTAGGCATCGAGAACCCCGTTGGTCTGCCCGTTAACAGGCACCTCGACAGGCTCGCTGGATGGGGTCACCGTGAGGGTCGCCGCGAAATGCATGTCAAATTCGAGGGTTGACTCGCCGACTTTGAAAGAGCAAACCTAGTCGCGCTACAACACATAGACGTGGTCGATCCTTGGGTGCTAGAGCACAAAAACTTTATTGAGTAGACGTACAATGACCGAGGCCAACAGAGGACGGACGGAGATATAATCAAAGAGCACAACTCATGTTTCATGTGTTGGTTCAAGCAGAAGCTTCTGTCGTACCCTTTACATGAGGATTCTTCCGCGGAAGAACAACTCATTTCGCCTTGTCACAGGGCGCCGAGCACAACTTGATGACGTATGAGGCGTACGATATCAACGGCTACACATTCTACACCGAGGGAAAGGACATGAAGAGCGATGGTTATCAGAACTCTGGGGTAACGATGGAATCCTACACCGGTAACGACAAGGACAGATACTACGGAAGGATCGAGGAGATCTGGGAGCTGAGCTACGCTGGAGAGAAGGTCCCGATGTTCCGTGTCAGATGGGCCAAGAGCATCATAAAAGAAGAGCGGTATTTCACCACCATGGTTATACCCGAAGCCAAATCCAAGACCGCGGGCGCAAACGTCACCGCGAAAAATGAGCCATGAGTACTGGCTTCCCAAGTGGACCAATGCTTCTTCATTACCGACCCGTCAAAGCCCAGTCGTGTTGTCATGAGGAGAGGCAAAAGGAAGATCATCGGAATGGATGGAGTCGCCAATGAGCAAGACTTCGACAAGTACGGCGACCCGAAGATGGAACATGACGACGACGATGAAGTATCAGCATACACCACAAGAAGAAGCAGGACCACCCTACCTAAAGGACATCTGTTCAAGAGAAGAACTCCATTTACGAAAAATAAGGGCAAGAAGATTGTGAACAGATAGCTAGCTAAGATCGATTGTATTTAAATTGTAGCCTTCATTCTCGATTGTATTTCATGGGCACTTTTTGAACTCATGAATATTTTTCAATTTCATGGGCACTTTTTGAATTCATGAATATTTTTTCAAATTTGATGATATCTTTTCATATTCAATATGAAAAAATATTGAATATTCATGAGCACACTGGATCTCGACCCCCCTCCATCTCGATCGCTATTGCCGACGACCCCCCGCACCCTTCCCCGCTCCGTCGCCCCGCCGACCCCCCGCACAGTCCCCTGCTCCACCGCCGCCGCCGACCCCCGCACCCTCC
>NC_057798.1:44957202-44972652 GCF_018294505.1 Triticum aestivum | reverse complement strand
GTCCCCGAGACGAGCGTCGCTGCCCTCGCCGTCCCCCCTCCGCCCACGCCCACGCCCTCAACGTCCTCCCGCCCAAGCCTCGAGGGCACCCGCATGCAACGGATCGGGCGAGACACAGAGACAGGCGAGTGGAGGAGCCCACCACGTGTCACCGGAGCATCAAGGCCCAGCCGCTGTCGGAGCTTCAACGCCGTCGTCTTCCTCCATTCCTCCATCCCCTCCCTAGGTGATTCCTCCCTTCTCCTCCACCCCCTCCCCTTCAAACCATACGACCATGGCGGCAGGCTTCTTGCTCCTCAGTTCTACACGCATGGCCCCATCTTGCTCCTCAGATGCTCCTCAGTTCACTTAAGTGATTTAGTTGATAGGTCACAAGATGCATATTCGGTGATTTGGGATTCCTGCATTCAGAAACTTCAGTGATTTAGTTAGAGGCCCAAAAACAGTTTACTGAAACTGTTGTTATCCCAGAAACAGTTTACTAAAAATATTGTCGTCTGAAAAAACAGCTTACTAAAACTGTTGCTTTTTTTTAATCTTACAAAATTCTGATATTTAGGTTGTTCATCTACTCCCTGCTGATCTTCTTTGATGAGAATGTACCCTGGTCTTGAATGTGTTATGCACAATGTGCAGATGTTAGTGTAGAGCAGTACATCTATAATTTTTTGCCAACCAGCCAGACATCTATTGTCCAATAATATTTTGGTGTTCCGATGCAGCATTATGGGCAGTATCTTTGAATTCGATTGCTAATAAACTTTTAGATGGTCATGTATGTGGATAGAAAAAATGTTCATGACACGTACGCCCTCGTTAATTACAATCCTTGGTGCTCTAAGCTGTCTTTGCTGAGCAATGAAGCCTAACACACACTATCAAGTGTTGTAAGCAGTATGTACAATACATTAGTTATGCACCATATAAAGTGGTAGGAGCAAGGTGTATAATTGTATATTTATGAGTATCATCAACTTCCAACATTTTCTCTGCAGCCCATGTGGTTTAAGCATTTAAGTCTAGTGAGTGATTCTTGCTATGGGCTTGTAACAAGTACCTGCATAACCTGATGGTTATTTATGCCTCAAGTACTGCAATATATGAGTCCACGCGGCTGAAGCAATGAAGTGTAGTGCGTGATTCTTGCTTTGAGAGCTAACGGGATTCTAACAAGTCCCTGCATATTATCTGATGGTATTTGTGCCGACAAAACGTGCAAAATATCTGTAGATGTAAGAGAGGTGGCTCTAGTGTTGATTATATCTAGGAGAAATGCTCTGCCGCGTCGATTATATATAGTGTTGATTATATCATTTTTTTATAGTAGTTGGATGAAAATAGTAGGTGCCATGTCGATTTGTTCAGTCCTTGGATGAAACAGTTTTTCTTGCTACAGTTAACTGAAAATGTTCAGTGTTCCAATATTGTTGAGAAACTATAGTGCCTGTTATTCAGTTATGACTCCTTCACTGAAACTGTAGTGTTTGCTAAAACTGAGATGTAAACTAAAGGAGTTTGTGATTTGCAGAAGCTGTAGCATACTTCAACAGGTGATAAATACACTCACTAAAACTGTTGTATATACTGTCATAATGTTCAGCAAGAACATGGCATCAACAGTGCTACTCTAGTATCTAGTTGGGGAGGGACAAATGGACAGGGCATCACTGTAGCTGTACTGCACAACAAACTATTAGCCTTAGGATGAACACTCCTCATATGAGATGAGAGGATTTTTTTTAAATGGCTTCTTGCAGTTTTGAAAATTTAGTTTATTCGGTTATTAAAAATTCAGTTAATTCAGTTAGGCACACAATTTCAGAACTTTTGTGTGCCCTAGTACTTGGTGTTTGTAGAAAACCAGGAGTGTCAATGTGACTAGAATTCACTTGTTCTTATATGGGTGAAACTTCACTTGTTTTTAGGCTAGTGTAGGGTGTTGCTTTATTCTGTCATCATTTGTAACTATGTCACAAATAAATTGTTCCTTCTTCTATATTTGACAAGTAATGACTGTTGATAAGTTGAGGCATGGATTAAGCTGTTTCTTTGCTGTAACATATTGTATATCACTCCATAATGAAATACAGTACATATTGATGTGCTTTGTAAAACTTCTTCATGTACTGAACTACTAGTGCCTTGTGATGCTTTGAATTACTTGTGATGCCTCTGAATTACTTGTGATCACATTGAGAAAGACTTGTAAAGATGATGATCATCTTTTACAGAAAACAATTTTTGTAAACACGTCAATAACTTTGCTAGTTTGCTGGGTTTTTTCACCGACCATCGTGTCGTGATGACTTTGCAGGTACCCCGAGAGGCCCTTGAGTTTGCTGGAATGTCGATTAACTTCCGTTCCAGCAAATTCGGGTACTCCATATGTCCTATTTTCAGCAAAGGTCATGCTGAAATTTTCCGTGAATTTTAGCATGACTTTGCTAAAAATAGGACATATGGGGTACTTGTGACTAATGCATGGGCCGGGGTCTTAGTACTTAATTAAGTAGGATCAACTGCCCCTTTATTCTTGCTGCATTAAACCATAGGTGGCAATAAAGCCAAGTGATTAGGCCCAACTTAGAATTCTCCTTCCCAGCTTAGCTTTTAGGGTGCCTCGGCGTCTACAAACCCTAAATTATAAAACCTTGGCTTTTAGGGTGCCTCGGTGTCGATAAGAACCTAAATGATGAAAGCTTAGGCTTTTATGGTGCCTCGGCGTCGACAAACCCTAAATGATAAAAGCTTAGCTTTTAGGATGCCTCGATGTCGACAAACCCTAAATGATGAGACCATGATCTTGTTCCTTGACAATAACCAACTTTTTAACCAAACTTTTTTCCTATTTAGAGCGAAACATGGCCAACAACGATGATGCCGGCGGTTCGGGCGGCAAGCAATTCTGGGAGCTGTCCAAGGAGATGGAGGAAGAACCTCACCGCTATGAGGACGCCATGGAAGACACCGATCCTGACTACACAACCCCTAGTGGCGTCGGGGATGACACCACTGATGGTGCCGCCGAGGATGCCACCACTGATGATGGAGGCGCACACACAGATGGCAGCCAACCGAAGAGGCAATGGAAGGACCGGCACCCGAACGTGCTCGGCACCGTCAAGGAGGAATTTACTGAACTGAACTCCGACGGGCATCCAACGGTGCCCAAAGAATTAGTCAAGGGGTACTCGGTTCAGCTCAGGTGCATTCTCCGGAGCACCGTCTCGATCAACACCGAGAACCTAAGGCATAAGGACCGTGTGAATTTGTGCAGCCTCCTCTTCACAAAGCTACACGAACGATACAAGTTCCCCGCTGACTTTGCAAACACATGCATCTCAGATAATAAAGTGAACAGTGCCGCCCTCACGAGGATGAGCACGTCCCTGTCTACTTGGAGAAGCACGGTGAAGAGAATGATTGACAAAGGTGATAGTTATGAGAAGATCAACGCGAAATATCCTTCGATCAGCGAAGATGACTACAAGGAGTTCAAGATCAAGTGCGAGAGTAGCGCAACCGTGGAATCAAGTCAATGGGGGAAAGAAATGCGAGAGTTGAACTTAGGGGTCCACCAACTCGGTCTCGGCGATTACAGAGTGGCGGAGCCTATATGGGACAAGGAGGACGCGGAGCGTGCCGAGCAAGGCCTACCGCCCCGCTTCGAGAAATACCGTGACAAGTAGACCAGGAACTTTGTCAGGGACTGGTACAAGGAGGACCCGGTAACAAAGGAGCTTACCATGGATCCGAAGACCAAGGCGCTTGAGCTTGTTATGGTAAGGAATACACCCTCGCGTAATTAGCTCCATATGGTTGCATTCTAATTAATGAAGCCAAATTTCTAAATGGTTCACATTCCTTTCACAAGAGACTGAAAGCAGTAGCGCGGGGTCGTCTCAGAGCTCCCCTGCTTGGGACAACACTCTAAATAGGGCGTTGAACATAATGAAAAACAAGGACAAGCTCAGTAAGCCGTCGACAGCTGGTCGTGTGGCCGGCAAAGGCTTGTCCACAAAATGGTCGTCATATTATACCGCTGGTGGGCGAAAGGAGAGAAAGACCAGCTCGGAAAGCCAGTCGCGCGAGGTTCAAGAACTCAAGGCACAAGAGGCGCGGATTCCGGAGATTATCCAAGAGCAAGTGCAACAACAACTGGGAACGACGCTCACCGCCATGGTGCCTACCTTGATTCAGGGGCTGACGACGTGGATTGCGAGCGGCCAACAGGGGCTGCCCCCGATTCCCAGCTTCATGGCCAGCAACTCGCACAACACGCAGGCGGTGCCATTGGTGTCTCCGGTGGAGGCGGTATTCGTGTCTCCGGCGCCGGCACGGGCATTGGAGCTTAATGCACGCGGGTGTACGCCGGTCGGCACCTCGCCAGCAAGCGGCCCCTTCGTCAGTTGCATGCCCGCTGTTGGCGGTGCCTCGACATTAGCCGAGCTCGACGGCATCACGGTAACTAAGCCTCTCGGCCGATGACTTCATTTCCTTGCCTTTGACTGGGCATCCCTGACGCCCTACATGTTTTCGCAGGGCGCTGCCGACGTTCCACGCACTCTCCTGTACTTCTTGGGCGGTGAGTTGATCAATGTCGCCAAGGGCAGAATCGTTCAACCAGGCAACCCCGTGTTCCACGGTAATCCGATGCCACCCACCGTGTATAGGGTTGAACTGGTTCGGGTGCTGCCAGGCTGTGACGAGTTGTTACCTCCAATTCGACCCTGCTTTGGCCGAAGAGCCAGATTCGTTTGGGGGTGGGGGACACCACCCCACAGACAAGACCGCCAGTCGTGCCGGCACCAAGCCATGGCAAGAATGCCGCAACACTACCGGACATGCCGGACATCCCTATGGCACAGGATCCAGACATGCATGGGTACGGTGACGAATTCTGCGGGCCTCCTTCTCAAGAACCCAACCCTGAAAAAGACGACCGTGATCTAGCTGGTACCGCGGAGAAACCCAATTGCAACAGGCGTCGTCTGGCATTCAGTTCTCAGGAGACGCCTCCAGCTGCCGCCTTCACCGAGCCTCAGATAGCCGAGGTGCGAAATATTATCAGCCCCGACACGCTCAAGAAGGCGGTCTGTGAGCAGAACTCGATCGCATTACAGCAGATCAAGAAGAAGGGATGGAAACGAAAGACTAACAAGGGCGCCGGTGCGAGCCAGCTGGCACCGAGTACGATCCGTGCTTAGGACGGGTCACCTTCACCTAAGGATATCTCGAGGAGGGTGCATGTGGCGGGTAGGGCGATGCTACCGACAAATATGCTCAATGCTGCAACCGGTGCTATGCGGAGTCTGCATGACAGTGTTCTTTCTTTGGAGAAGCGGCGTCTCTCCCAGAATGATGTGGCATACCCGATTTTCGTGGCCAAGGTGCCAGAGGGCAAGGGCTTTGTGGATAGCGCCATCGGGGGTACGATCGTCCTGCGGTTTGATGACATCTTTGCTATGTTTAACCTTCATCCGCTGCACTACACCTTTGTTCGGCTGTTTTCGCTGAGTATGGAGATGCGGATCATTCGAGACAAGACCCCAGACATCGTGATAGTCGACCCCTTCTACATGCGTGCCAAGATCTTGGGCAGCGCTGGGGACCGGCAAGTTGCGAGTTCACACCTCAAAGGCGTCATTCTGGCAAACCCAGATAAGGATAACTTCCTCGTGCCTTACTTTCCTGAGTAAGTCATCCCCTCACCGCCCCGTAACATATGATTTCTTAGATTTCGATCATTCTTTTTTTCTAACATTCCGTGTTTTGTGCAGTGACACACATTGCACACTCATCCTCTTAAGCCCGAAATATTCCTTGGCCACGTATTTCGACCCGGACCGTGAGTCGAAGATAGACTACACAAATATGAAGAAAGTTCTTGATGATGCTCTCCCTGGCTACGCCAGATCTGGAAGCACCTTCAAGAGGCCAGTTCGTAGGTACGGCAAACATGTGTTCACCCACAATACGATGTTCCCCTGCGTCAAGCAGCCGCCTGGCGGTCAGAAGGATGCCTACTACGTCCTCCATCACATGCGGGCGATCGTACGGGACCATAATCACCTTCTGCTACCAGATTATCTCAAAGATTGGGCCACTAGCTTGTCGGCAATCCAGGACGTGGACATCAGACAAGAATTCTTTTGCATCTAGTCGGAGTTTGCGGAAATCATCCATCAAGATGTCCTTCGTACCTCGGAGCAGTTCTACCTCAGATCTCAACCATCCAACAATGAGATTGAAACAACGCTACAAATGCAGGCTGACAACACCCGCGATTTCATGAACATCACGAAAGACGGCAGCTTCATCCACGCTCCGGTCCCCTGAGTCGAGTCGAAAGTAGTGATGCTATCTGAAATGTCGATTGGCTCATGTTGTAATATTAAACTTTAATGAACTTGTATGTCTCTTTGGTTTGGACAGTCGTTCAACTTATATGTAATCGATGTTATTTATTAGTAGGACCATGAATCGTGCTATTAATGTGTTGCTTTTCTCTTTCGGTCCTTTTGTTGCATACTTATATATTGCTTATGTATTGTCTGTGAACTGTTACTAACGTTTTGTTTGGCTAGTGCATAGAGATGCCATCGTATGTCGTGTACAATGGTAAGGTTCCCAGAGTCTACGATGACTGGGAGGAGTGTCAGAGACAGGTTCACCGTTTCAGCGGTAACAGTTACAAAGGGGACACCACTAGGGCGGAGGCGGAAGTTAGATACGCGCGGTATCTAGCGGGAGAGAGGAGGGAGCGTTGGAGGAACCGGATGAAGACCAGTTTCATCGCGATTATGCTCATCATGATGACCGCAGCTCTCTTCTATGTGATGGTAGTTTAGATGATCGATATCGACTTGTAATGTGAAGACAAACTCACTACTCGCGGTTTCGAGACATGTAGTGTTATAACTTTGTTCAATATTTGAAATTCGGACACTAATATGATGAATTGTATTCGGAGACTAATCTTCTATTGTATTCGATAAATCTATTGTTTATATGTTGTGCTCTTTATATTATGTGCAGTAACATGTTTTGTAACCTGTGCAAATATCAGAAAAGAAAAAATCCCTAATATTCATACTAATGGCGCACCACTCAGCATACTAATGGCGCACTGCAGAAAGGACACTAATGGCGCACCACATCCTAGTGCGCCATTAGTATGCCAAAGTACATGGGTACATATGGCCCCCTGGGAGGCATACTAATGGCGCACGGTGGGCTATACTAATGGCGCACCAGGGGTGCGTCATTAGTATTTAATTCTAATGACGTGGTGCTAGTGGCGCACCAGTAGTGCGCCATTAGTAGGCAAAACTGGTGCGCCACTAGTAGGCCTTTTTCTAGTAGTGTTGTGGCAAAGCCACCATGCATAATTTTTCATGCATGTCACTCTTGACTTATTGCATATCCCGGTACGCCGCCGAAGGCATTCATATAGAGTCATATCTTGTTCTAGTATCGAGTTGTAATCCATGAGTTGTAAATAAATAGAAGTGTGACGATCATCCTTATTAGATCATTGTCCCTTAATAAAAAAGAAAGAAAGGCCAAATAAAAAAGAAAAAAAGGCCCAAAAGGCCAAAAAAGAGGGGGACAATGTTACTATCCTTTTCCACACCTGTGCTTCAAAGTAGCACCATGATCTTTATGATAGAGAGTCTCTTTGTTTTGTCATTTTCATGTACTAGTGGAAATTTTTCATTATAGAACTTGGCTTGTATATTCCAACGATGGGTTTCCTCAAAATGCCCTAGGTCTTCGTGAGCAAGCAAGTTGGATGCACACCCACTTAGTCTCTTTTGTTGAGCTTTCATACATTTATAGCTCTAGTGCATCTGTTGCATGGCAATCCCTACTCCTCATGTTGACATCAATTGATGGGCATCTCCATAGCCCGTTGATTAGCCTCGTCAATGTGAGACTTTCTCTTTTTTTGTCTTCTCCACACAACCTCCATCATCATATTCTATTCCACCCATAGTGCTATATCCATGGCTCACGCTCATGTATTTCGTGAGAGTTGAAAAAAGCTGAAGCGCGTTAAAAAGTATGAACGAATTGCTTGGCTGAAACCGGGGTTGTGCATGGTGGGAGTATTTTGTGTAATGAAAATGAAACATAGCCTAACTATATGATTTTGTAGGGATAAACTTTCTTTAGCCATGTTATTTTGAGAAGACATGATTGCTTTGTTAGTATGCTTGAAGTATTACTATTCTTATGTCAATATGAACTTTTATTTTGAATCATTTAGATCTGAACATTCATGCCACAATAAAGAAAATTACATTGAGAAATATGCTAGGTAGCATTGCACATCAAAAATTCTGTTTTTATCATTTACCTACTCGAGCACGAGCAGGAATTAAGCTTCGGGATGCTTGATACTTCTCCAACGTATCTATAATTTTTTATTGTTCCATGCTATTATATTACCCATTTTGGATGTTTATGGGCTTTACTTTACACTTTTATATTATTTTTGGGTCTAACCTACTAACCGGAGGCACAGCCCGAATTGCTGTTTTTTTTTGCCTATTTCAGTGTTTCGAAGAAAAGGAATATCAAACGGAGTCCAAACGGAATGAAACCTTCGGGAGAGATCTTTTTGGAACAAACACAATCCAGGAGACTTGGAGTGGACGTCAAGGAGTAAATGAGGTGGCCACGAGGGTCCAGGGCGCGCCCTAGGGGGGTGGGCGCGCCCCCCACCCTCGTGGGCCCCTCGTGGCTCCCTTGACCGACTTCCTTCGCCTATATATACTGACGTACCCCAAAAACATCCAAGAGCACCACGAAACCCTATTTCCACTGCCGCAACCTTCTGTATCTGCGAGAACCCATCTTGGGGCCTTTTTCAGCGCTCCGCCGGAGGGGGAATCGATCACGGAGGGCTTCTACATCAACACCATATAGCCTCTCCGATGAGTTGTGAGTAGTTTACCACAGACCTTCGAGTCCATAGTTATTAGCTAGATGGCTTCTTCTCTCTCTTTGAATCCCAATACAATGTTCTCCTCGATCTTCTTGGAGATCTATTCGATGTAACTCTTTTTGTGGTGTGTTTGTCGAGATCCGATGAATTATGGGTTTATAATCAAGTTTATCTATGAGAAATATTTGAATCTTCTCTGAATTCTTTTATGTATGATTGGTTATCTTTGCAAGTCTCTTCGAATTATCAGTTTGGTTTGGCCTACTACATTGATCTTTCTTGCAATGGGAGAAGTGCTTAGCTTTGGGTTTAATCTTGCGGTGTCCTTTCCCAGTGACAGCAAGGGCAGCAAGGCACGTATTGTATTGTTGCCATCGAGGATAAAAACATGGGGTTTATATCATATTGCTTGAGTTTATCCCTCTACATCACGTCATTTTGCTTAATGCATTACTCTGTTCTTATGAACTTAATACTCTAGATGCATGCTGGATAGCGATCGATGTGTGGAGTAATAATAGTAAATGCTAGCAGGAGTCGGTCTACTTGTTGCGGACGTGATGCCTATATAGATGATCATGCCTAGATATTCTCATAACTATGCACTTTTCTATCAATTGCTCAACAGTAATTTGTTCACCCACCGTAATACTTATGCTATCTTGAGAGAAGCCACTAGTGAAACCTATGGCCCCCGGGTCTATTTTCTATCATATAAGTTTCCAATCTATCTTTATTTTGCAATCTTTACTTTCCAATCTATATCATAAAAATACCAAAAATATTTATCTTATCTTATTATCTCTATCAGATCTCACTTTCGCAAGTGGCCGTGAAGGGATTGACAACCCCTTTATCACATTGGTTGCGAGGTTCTTGTTTGTTTGTGTAGGTACGAGGGACTTGCGTGGAGCCTCCTACTGGATTGATACCTTGGTTCTTAAAAACTGAGGGAAATACTTACGCTACTTTGCTGCATCACCATTTTCTCTTCAAGGAAAAACCAACGCAGTGCTCAAGAGGTAGCAGGACACTGCCCCGACAATGATGACGTGAGAGAAAACGGCGGGTTATATATAATTTTTCATTGTTCCAAGCTATTATATTATCAATTTTGAATGTTTTATATGTCATTATATGCAATTATATATCATTTTTTGGGACTAACCTATTAACTTAGTGCCTAGTGTCAGTTGCTCTTTTTTGCAAAAAAAAATTGACTTTTTAGAAAATCAATATTAAACAAAGTCCAAACAGAGAAAAGACTTTGATTTAATTTTTCTGGACCAGAAGAGACCCTAGAAAGTTCAGGAGAAGGCCAGAAGAGCCACGAGGGAGCAACAAGCCCTAGGGGCGCCCTCACCCCCAGGCTTGTGGGCCCCTCGTGGCACATCAAACCCTAATTCCACCTTTATAGATACTCAAATATTCCCCTGACATCATAGAGACACCCGAAATACTTTTTCCGCCGCCGCAAGTTCCAGAACCACGAGATCCCATCTGGAGGCCTTCTTTGGTACTCTGTCGGAGAGGAAATCGATCATGGAGGGGCTCTACATCAACTTTGTTGCCCTTTTGATGATGCATGAGTAGTTTACCTCAGACCTGCGGGTCCATAGTTAGTAGCTAGATGGTTTTTTCTCTCTCTCTCTTTGATCTTTAATACAATGTTCTCCTTGATGTTCTTAGAGATCTATTCGATGTAATGATTTTTGCAGTATGTTTGTTGGGATCCAATGAATTGTGAGTTTATGATTAGATCTATCCATGAATATTATTTGAGTTTTATCTGAACTCCTTTATGCATGATTACTATAGCTTTGTATTTCTCTCTGATCTATTGATTTGGTTTGACCAACTAGATTGATTTTTCTTAAAACGGGAGAGGTGCTTTGTAATGGGTTCGATCTCGTGGTGCTCAATCCCATTGACAGAAGGGGACATGACACGTATGTATTGTTGCTATTAAGGATAAAAGGATGGGATTTATTCATATGTGAGTTTATCTTGTCTACATCATGTCATCTTGCTTCAGGCGTTACTCCGTTTTTCATGAACTTAATACACTAGATGCATATGCTGGATAGCGGTCAATGTGTGGAGTAATAGTAGTATATGCAGAATCGTTTCAGTCTACTTCTCTTGGACATGATGCCTATTTATGACCATTGCCTTGGATATCGTCATAATTATTTTACTTATCTATCAATTGGTCAACAGTAATTTGTTTACCCACCATATGCTATTTTCAAGAGAGAAGTCTCTAGTGAAAACTATGGTCTCCGGGTCTATATTTTATCATATATTAAAACCAAAAATACCTTGCTGCATTTTTCTTTTATTTATTTTGTTTCGTATTTTTGTCTGGTCTATCTATCAAAAACTATACAATTTAATCTTGCTCGTAACCGTCGAAGGATTGACAACCCCTTATTCGCATTGGGTTGCAAGGATTTGTTGTTTGTGTGCCGGTACTGCTAACGAGTTGTTGTTTGGTTCTCATACTGGATTGATAACCTTGACTCTTAACCGAGGAAAGTACTTATCTCTGCTGTACTGCATAATCCTCTCCTATTCGAAGAAATCTCAACGCAGTTCACAAGTGGCAGTTGCCGTTGGTGAAGGCAAAACCTAAATCGACCATTGACGCTTGTGGGTTCACAAGAAGGGAAGCCAATGTTTGTGCAATTTGTCCTTTTTTCTTAGCAGGCGTCTTGATTTTAATTGAACTTTTGATCAATGGCTGATCAGATGTTAGTTGTTCAATCTTGTTAGTTGCTCTATCTTACTAATTCAATAATATAACGTGTTCACTCAATTCTGTTTTGTTCTTGCGGTTTCCCATTTAAAGCAATGCCGCTTTAGGTACATGTCCTATATTGATAGCACCCTAAGGGCATCTCTAAAGGGGACCGCTCAAACCGCCTGCAACCGTTCGGGCGGTTCGGACGGGTTTTACAATCCAGCATGGCCCTGAATCCGCCCGCTGCCCGGTCTGTACGTTCTTTTTCCCGCAAACCGGAAGCAAACTAGGGGGCTTTGTGGAAGTCCAGACATCAGCCACACAGGACTCTGACATCCCCGGCCCACCCCAAACCTCTCCTGAACCCCATGTATCCATCATTCTCTTTTTCTCTGCATCCGTTTTCTCTCTCACCGCTGCTGCCGCTCCCCCACCCCGGCCGCCCGGCAAACCCTTCTCGGAGCTCCGCGACCTCCACCACTACACCCGACGTCCATGCGTTCTTCAAAACGAGAGCGACAAGTTGGCAAGCCTAATGGAATGTTGCCATATTTTTTAGTGTATGTGATGTGGGACCCTAGTGTGGCTTGCCTAAGATGTGTCCTGAACCAAACACACACCTAAGTTGGTCAAACTTGGCTAACCTTAGATGTGGCAACCTTTGGCAAACATAGTCTCAAACCAAACAACCCCTTAATTGAGCATATGTGGGCGGTTAAAGGGGACAACTAGCACATGAAAACTTTGTTGGATTGTAATATTTCTATTAGAACTACTGCTGTATTTGTACATTTTTAGATAAACTACAATTTCATATGCGGTTATTTTGAGCTTGCAGACTTTTTTATAAAAAAAAGTGGATGTTTGCAGCTAGTTTTGGATGACCTGCTCCCGCATCAGTGTCCGTTGAACGGATACGGTGTCTGATTTGAGGGTCGCATGCCCTAACCATGACCCCTATTCCGTCTTTAGAACTCATCTGCAGGTATCTCAAAGTCGCTTTCATGGACATGATTGCTATTATTTTTTTAAAGCCAAAGCTTTTTTTATTCATTATTTTGCAAAAGCATCGATGTGGTAAACTTGTAAGAGCCTCTTCGAATCAAAAGATTTTTGTATAAACAAAAATCAAGGTTTTCAATCCTTGGAACTTTTTTCTTCAGATGGTTCCTTGGTTCATAGGATAGAATCATATATGAACATTTCCTAAGAATTATTGTTACATTATATTTCATAAACGAGTTTGCAGCCACTCATAAAGAAGCCGTCGTTCTTTTGTAGTATGTGTGCAATCAAATACTCCCTTTGTAAACAAATATAAAATGTTTTAGAGACTTGGGAGTATGTACATACATAGACTTTGGTGCAGAGGGTTCAATCAGTAGGATTTGTGTGGACATGACATTGCCATGGCTCGCCTTTTTCAGTTCTTGTCCTACTTAACTGTTCTCTTATTACATTACATTAAAATAACAATTGATGCAACTACCCCTAGCTCTAGGTGTGTTGT
Source organism: Triticum aestivum (assembly GCF_018294505.1). Classification (NCBI taxonomy): domain Eukaryota; kingdom Viridiplantae; phylum Streptophyta; class Magnoliopsida; order Poales; family Poaceae; genus Triticum; species Triticum aestivum. The sequence continues at coordinate 44,959,446 of NC_057798.1, read as the reverse complement.
TGCAGATGATGAGAAACAAATAATCCCCCACAAGGCCAGAGCCCAAGTGGGTTCCTAGTCCTTGAAACCGAGCATAATGGCCCCCATGTGTTCATCCATCTAGGTAGCTAGAAAGAGTTCCTCATCCCTGCTCTGCAGCCCTAATAATACGACGTAATGATAGTGAAATGACACATCTCGCGGCACCCCTCTGGATCTCCCTAAACGGCCATAATCACCATCCCCTGCCCTGCTCGCATCTTAAATAGGGTTTTGAATTTTGGGAGGCTCCGACCTAAGCGAGCCAGCGAGGGAGAGCGAGTGTCGTCCGTTTTCCACCTTTGGCCATTGCCACTGCCGCCGCTTGATTTCTTGGCCTGCTTCCATCTTTATCCACGTCGTCGTCGTGGGTACTACTGTAGTACAGTACTCGGAAAGGGGGGCTCCGGAGACACCACGTCCATCCACACATCTCCGCTGTCCAAGCGTCAAATTGGAGTGAGAGCGGGTGACAAGACCCAAAGGCGAAAAATACCCGACGCAATGGTTGCTGTACGCCGTCAGACAGCCAGTCCAAGACGGAGAAAAAGCGCGCGTCCCGTAGGGCCGCCCCCCCGGCCCGATTCCATCATCGTATGCCTCCCCCAAGTGCTACGCATCACATGTACAAAAATACTATAGCCCGCATGTACGACTCGCCACAGCGCGGCCTCTCCTCCTTTCCTTTTTTCTAAAAAGAAAAAAGAAAACTGCAGAGTTACTACGGCAGGCACAGCAGCTGTGCTGCGCTGTGGTGTGATGGTGCAAGTCATGGCGCGGCAGGGACGACTACCACCCCAATTCAAGTACGTACGGATACTGGAGTCAGTCGAGGAGGGGCGGGCGAGCAAATAATAAAAGGGTGGATTAAACTGCTCCCTCCCTCTCTCTGCTGTCTTGTCCTGCCTTTTACCCTCCATCGCTGGCTTTACACGTCCGCTTTCATTCTATTCTTGTTTATTTCATTCGCTTGCAGCAAATAAAGCGCATCCCCGTACGTATACCACCACTTGTCACCCTGCTCGCAAGCTTTTTCCCCCCTAATGCACCGTGCCATGTCTCCCACTCATTACCATACCATACCATACCATACCAGCGTTTGTTAGTTAGTCAGTACAAATAAGTAAGTAAGTAAATAAATAAATGAATGAATGGAGGTTGTCAATAACGGACGGATCCAGCAAAAGACTATGAATATATCCAACCAACTCATTATCTACTGTACTCACGACACTACGCTACGCTACACGTTGGTTACCAGGTTGTGCCACAGCTGGGCGAGTGAAGGGCGTGCAGCTGCCGCCGGTACATGCATGCACGCACGCCGCGCGCAAGCGTAATCAAGGGCGGGCTGGGGCTAATTAACTGCGCTCGCTGGCAACGCACTAGCCTCGGTCCGGCGGTGCGCTGTGCCTGCGCGTACGCCGGTCCGGCGGCACGGCCTCGCTCGCTCGCTCGCTCGCTGCCACGGCCTGCAAATTACTACCACCTCCGCTACAGAGAGAGAGAGAGAGAATGCGACGGGTGATCTGCAAAACTGCGAATTTAGGCCGCGCGCGGCAGGCATGTGCGGCCAGGAAAAAGAGCCTGGGCATACGGGACAAGGGCCATGTGTGCTCCTTCTCCTCTGCTTCTACCGACGGTGGGGGTGGTATCTGACTGTTATCACCCATTGAACAGCCTGTACGACACAGGATTTTTACACTAATGGAACTGCCCCCCGTTGGCCTCGCCCAGTCAGGCAGAAATCACATATCTGACCTCAGGCAGAAATCAAATCACAAACTGACCTGGTCACGAAAAAATTTCACTCTGCTGACCCTTTGGTGTGGCGCCCGACAGCCGGGCGCCGCACCCTACTGTGCAGCGTCCTTCCCTTAGGCGTCGCACATCCTGCCAGCGTGGCAGCCCTGGTCCAGTTGCGGCCCCACACGCACCTGTGCAACGCCTAAGATCTAGGCGCCACACACCTGTAATGTGCAGCGCCTAGCTCTTGGGCGCTGCACAGTCTGTGTTCCACTTGGGCTGGCCCCACCCTCTCTCCCCTCCCACCCCCACCCCACACACCCCCACCCGACCCAAACCCTTAGACTTGCGGCCCTCCTCTCTTCCCCTCTCCCCCCTCTCAAATCCTTCTCAAATCTTGCAAATCCGCCACACACCGTGGATTTCGAAGCCAACCCCTCCCTTAAGGTAATCTCCTCCGATCCCCTCATTTTCATCCAT
>NC_057798.1:44953735-44957192 GCF_018294505.1 Triticum aestivum | reverse complement strand
CTCTCAAATCCTTCTCAAATCTTGCAAATCCGCCACACACCGTGGATTTCGAAGCCAACCCCTCCTTTAAGGTAATCTCCTCCGATCCCCTCGTTTTCATCCATAGGAATTGTCACATTTGCTCAAATCTTGCTAGTTTGGGGAAACCCTAGATTTTGATAGGATTTGGAAATTTGTGTTGAATGATGTTATATTTCTTTGCTAATTTGGGTTGTTTAGGCTTCCATAGTATGCTAGGGTTAGGGTTATGTGTGTTTGATGTTGGTGTTAGGGTTATGTTGGTGTTAGGGTTGTGGTTATTGTTATGTGGGGGTTAGGGTTATTAATTCATATATATGTTAGGGCATATGTGTGCAAATATTTTCTTAAGTATTTACTTGATATATGTGTGTTTTTGATTATTGTAGGGATGGGGAGAACATGTGTTTATGTTCATCATGTGGATAAAGAGGCCTTTTTGAAAGGCAATGTTGAGACGGACCCGGATGAGCTTGACATGGTGTTTGAGAGTAGTCCTAGCTATGCGGAGCTTTTGAAACAAGTGAGGAAAGATTTGAATTGGATGGACCCAAGTGACGTTGTTGAGTTCGAGGGAAGGCATAATGTTGGTTTAGGAATGCACATCCGTTGGAAGACAATGCGTGTGAACTCCGAGCAACGTTGGGTTGCATACAAGGAGACGGTTGCGGAATCTCTAGACAAGGCTCTTGAGTTATTTGCCTCCAAGAAGGTTGAGTCTACTTTGAATTTAGACTTGAACCGGAACCCCTCCCCGTTGGTTGCTAGCACTCCCCCACCCATGAACCAAGATCAAATGAGTGAACCTCAATTCACGCAAGAAGATTGGCCAACATTGAGCCCGACTCCAAACAACCAAAATGAAGGTTTTGAAGAGGAGAATGATGAGTACGAGGAGGATGACAACGAAGTTGACCTCCATGACAACAATGTGGGTGATCTCGACCAATATCATGTGCAAGAGATAATGGACCAATCCATCCCTTTTTCCCGTGCATATGCATCGGACTCGGATGACGATGGTCCTGATGAAGAAGTTGATGAGGAGGGGTTCACACCGAAGGAGGCCGAAGCATTCAAGAAGGTATTCGGGCGGGATCACAAGACACCATTGTTCAAGGATCTTAGTCTCGCGGATGAAGCCGTTGTGGATGGTGGAAAATGCATATCTCTTGGAGCTAGGCCAAGTTCTCACCGTGATTTGGAAGACGGCAAGAACGGGATATATCCCGGTTGTGAGTTTCAATCCTTCTTGGAATTGAAGATGTGGCTCGACAACTACTCAGTTACACATTATCGTCCACATAAAGTGGCCAACTCGGACGTGAATGTGCGTTACACGGTCAAATGTGAAGTGCCAACATGTCCATGGATTGTGCGTGCAAGGCCATGGAAAGGAGGTCCCACTTGGCGCATAGTGAGTTGTCTACCAACTCACATGTGCCGGCACAAGAATGCGGATGGCAAGCTTGTGTACCAACAACATAGACAACTCACGTCCGAGTTCATTGCTTACAGGCTGTCCAACCAAATATCCACACTTCCAACAATGAGCATCAAGAGTGTCATTGACCTTGTGAAAGCCATCTTTCATTACAAGGTGAAGTACGGCAAGGCATGGAAGGCGAAGCAAGCCGCATTCAAGATGTTGTATGGCAATTGGGAGGAAGCATACAACCGACTCCCTAGGTTGTTGTTAGCTATGGCCACCACAAACCCAGGCATGGTTCACGTGGTTGAGCCTCATGGGCACCAAACATTGATTCATAACGGGAGGACCGTCCGAGTATTTGGCCGTGCATTTTGGGCCTTTGAGCAATGCGTGAGGGCTTTTGAGCATTGTCGGCCTGTCATCGCCATTGATGGCACGTTCTTGACCGGACAATACAAGGGCACTTTATTGGTTGCAATAGCAAGTGATGCCAATAACCGGGTGTTGCCTTTGGCTTTCGCTTTGGTTGAGGTGGAGAACAATGATAACTGGGAGTGGTTCTTGCGTCAACTGAGAACAAGGGTATTACCTGCTGAAAGGGAAATTTGTGTCATATCGGATCGCCATCCTGGAATTCTAAATGCGGTGGTGGTTGACATTCCCGGACATACAAAGTTGCATCATCGATGGTGCATGAGGCACTTTTGTGCAAACTTCTATAGGGCATGTGGTATCAAGGAGTTGGCCGATAATCTTCAGGATTGTTGTCTCGCTTTCACCAACAAGTGGTTTTCCACATTGTTCAATGCATTGCTCAGACACAAGAAACTTGACCCCGGCGGTCAGGAGTTTCTGAATAAGAACATTGCCGAGAGGAATATGTGGGCACGTGCTTTCGATGAAGATGGCCGGAGGTACGGTCAAATGACAAGCAATATGGTAGAATGCTTCAATAAGGTGCTCAAGGGTGTACGTGCATTACCCGTGACAGCAATAGTTCAATACACATTTGACAAGTTGAATGAATACTTTTTAAAGCACTCAATGGAGACTGATAAGCAGATTGCTGGTGAGAACAATGATAAGCACAAGTACAATTTCCCACCAAAGGTCGAAGAATGGTTGGAATTTCAATCACGAAAGGCAGACTCCGAAGAAGCTGTACTATATGACGACAACGAGTGGAAGTATGAGGTGAAAGAGCCCGGAGGAACCACAAACGATGGCCGCCAACACAGAGGCCGGGCTTTCAAGGTCTTCCTAACACGGTGTGATTGCACCTGCATGAGGCCGTCTTTGCTTCATCTCCCATGCTCGCACTTGTTAAATGCATCCCGGGTTAGGACTGTGGACGTCAATCACCCTCTTACCGTGAGGGAGTCCGAGTTCTCAATCATGACGGTAAAGAATACATGGACTCCACGGTTCCAGCCATACTTGGACCAATCACAATGGCCGGAGTATCATGGAGTTCAACTATGGCCGGACCCAGAATTGAAGATCGTTAGACGGGGAAGACGTAAGACAAAGCGTATTAGAGGTGACATGGACGGATGGGGCCGTGGTGGTGGTGGAGAATACAGCACCGGCCAATTCCAAGAGCCTCGTGAGCAATCCCGTTGTGGGGGCTGCAGTAATGGGGGACACAACACAAGAACTTGTCCCAAACCAAGAAAGGGATCAAAGAAAAATGGTGCAAGCACAAGCCAAACAAATGATAGCCAACCAAGTGAACCAAGGGGTAGCCAACCAAGTCAAACAAGTGGTGGAGTGCCAAACCACTCAAATCAAACAAGCCAACGAGGAACTAGGCAACAAAGAGGGAGTCATCTTGGTCTTAGAAGAGGCCGTGGTGGTGGTCTTGGCCGTGGTGATGGTCTTGGCCGTGGTGGTGGTAGAGGCCGTGGTGATGGTCTTGGCCGTGGTGAAGGTCTTGGCCGTGGTGATGGTCTTGGCCGTGGTGGTGGTAGAGGTCGTGGTGATGGTCTTGGTCGTGGTGAAGGTCTT
>NC_057798.1:44951828-44952793 GCF_018294505.1 Triticum aestivum | reverse complement strand
TCTTGGCCGTGGTGATGGTCTTGGTCGTGCTGGTGGTAGAGGTCGTGGTGATGGTGTTGGTCGTGGTGAAGGTCTTGGCCGTGGTGGTGGTAGAGGTCGTGGTGGTGGTCTTGGCCGTGCTGCTGGTAGAGTCCATGGTGGTGGTGGTGGTATAGGCCGTGGTGGTGGCGGTAGAGGCCGCGGTGGTGGTGTAGGCCGTGGTGATGGTGGAGGCAGTGGTGATGGTGGAGGCAGTGGTGATCTTGGCCTTGGCGGCGGCCATAGTGGAGGAATGTTCTCTTGGCTCAATGGACCATTCCGTATGTGACTTACTATGATCTTGTTCTTTTGGCTCAATGCTTGTGTTGTCATTTTGTATTGTGTGACTAACTATTATATTGCCATTTTCATAGGTATGGAAACAATGAAGGGGGTGGAGGACACGGAGGGGGAAGGTGAGATCCCTTGGTGGTGGGAGGAGGGAGAAGAATAAGAAACTACATGGACCGTGATTTGGACAAGTATATGTGCTATATGTGTATGACTATGTGAGGGGACTAATATTTCTGTGTATGACTATGTGAGATCCCTAGGTGTGTATGACTATGTGATTTGGACAAGTATATGTGCTATGTGTGTATGACTATGTGATTTAAACTACTATTTCTGTGTTTTGGACACCTGCATTTAATTTGGATATGATTATGTGGCATCTTTATGAATCAAAAAACAAGAAAACCAGCAGTTATTTGAAAATAGCAGTTAGTGCAGCGCCTAAGGCCAAGGCGCCACACTACACAGTGCAGCGCCTCGGTCTTCGGCGCTGCACACCTGGACATGGCAGTCCAGAGAGCAACAGAATCATTCCAGAGAGCACCAGGAGCGTTCCAGTTGGTTTTGCACCCCAAAAATTGCTAAGTCAGTGTGCAGCGCCCAAGGGAAAGGCGCCCCACTATACAGTGCAGCGCCTAATCCATGGGCGCTGC
>NC_057798.1:44938912-44951818 GCF_018294505.1 Triticum aestivum | reverse complement strand
CCCTGGACATTTATTAGGCTGCACCAACTCCCTCCCACCCATCCCCACCCCACACACCCCACCCTCCACACAAACCCGAAGCTCAGTGCCTCCCCTCTGCCCTCCTCTCTCCCCCTCTCAAATCCTTCTCAGATCCGGAGTATTTGACCGTGGATTTCGAAGCCAACCCCTCCCTTAAGGTAATCTCCTCCGATCCCCTCGTTTTCATCCATAGGAATTGTCACATTTGCTCAAATCTTGCTAGTTTGGGGGAAACCCTAGTTTTTGATAGGATTTGGAAATTTGTGTTTCTTTGCTAATTTGGTATGGTTAGGTTTTCATAGTATGCTAGGGTTAGGGTTATGTTGGTGTTAGGGTTGTGGTTATTGTTAAGTGGAGGTTAGGGTTGACCAATAATTCTCGGTTTTGTAGGCATGGCTTCATCCGGTTCCATGACGAGGCCACCGTGTGCTAACCAAGAAGACATGCCGAACAAGTGGGAGGACGCATCTTTGGACAAGGTGAAGGAGAAAGATGTCAACATCCCGCCTTGTTGGTGTGAAGATGTTTGCAAGGTGAAGGTGTCCACCGACCGAAAGAAAGCATGGACGGAAGGGCAGAGATATTTTGTATGCCCGAACTATGCTTATGATCGTGCACTTCCAACTAACGCCTATGACCAACCACCGGTAAGCTCGAGAAGTAAAATGTTACTCTCAAATGTGTGTCAACACTAACAACAAATTTTATGCAGTCACCGCCTCCTCTATGCAAGTACTTCACGTGGATAGATCTTGAAGTGCCAGAAGATGTGAAAAAGGACCAATACGCAGATTGTCTTAGGCGGCAACGACGGTTCAAAGAATCGTTTCGAAGAGGCTTGGAGGAAGAGCGTCGTCAGAAGGAGAGGATGGAGCGGAAGAAACGAGAGGAGGAGAGGGCACGCCAAGCGAAACTTGCTCGTGAGGAGGAGAGGGCAAGAAAGCTTGCAAAGGCTCGCGAGGCGCAAGAGGAGGACTCGGCACGTGACAAGAAGGGGAAATGGCCTCGCTCTACTCAGTAGGGACTTCGCTTCGGTGCACTCGTCGTCAACTATTTTCTAATGAATGTGTCATGAAGTTGTGAGGGCATGTGAGATGTTGGTGAACTATCTTCTAGGGCAAGCTGCCATTTGTCATTTGTAATGAATGTGTCGTGAACCATGTCGTAGTAATGTTTGAATTGTCTTAAGTTATGAACTCGTCGGCTTAAAATTTATGTTTGTTCAAATTGTTGTGATGCTGCAGTCATTGTAAGTATTGTGGATGTGATGCAAGCCAACTGTGGCTCTCTGGATGTGAGATGTTGGAAGTAGTGCCGCGCCTAAGGACAGGGCGCTGCACTATACAGTGCAGCGCCCAATTGTTGGGCGCCACACAGTACAGTGCAGCGCCTATATGTTGGGCGCTGCAGTGCTGCTATAAGCAAAACTGCAGAAACAGATGCCATTTTGGCCTCCTGCAGCAGCACTCACATAATAAAAATACTGTAAACTGCACTAGTAAGAGTTCACCAACATATAACATAATAAAAATACTGTAAACTACAGAAACTAATAACTTGAACATCATATCATTTAAGACAACTCAACATTACTTTAGGTTCGCAAACACAAATACCACACTAATAAGAGTTCACCAACATATAACATAACCTCACAAGTTCGTCAACCTAATTAAATGGCTACAATTAACATGAACAAGCACTAATGCCTTCCGCGCGTGTTCCTGGTGGCACGCCTGCAGGCAAGCTTCTTCTTCTTAGGAGCACGAGGATCCTCTTCGTGCACTTCCTCCTCCGCCTCCGCCTCCGCCTCCGCCTCCTCCTCCACCTCATCATCCAAGCTAGCCATCCGCGAGGTCCCTACGACCACCTTTGGGTTGCCTTTGTTGTCATAGTCGTTGGGCGTGTACCGGCGTCTGGGCTGCCTAGGCTTGAACACATATGCAGACCGAGCTTGAGCGTCCGCCAAAGTCATGTCATCATCAAGCTCATCGCCCTATCACACAACGAAACAATATGGTGAAGGCCGATGTCGTAATCAAGTGAGAATCACATCTAAAGGATTAGTCATACCTCTTGGGTGATCCCACCCTCATCATCCATATAAGCATATGAGGAACTCACATCGTCCCCCTCATGGTGAGGTGCGGGGTCTGATGGTGTACCAGACCTAGAGGCAGATGGTTCATCATATTCAGGATCACGGCAACCGAGAAGGTTCGATAACCGCCTTAACTTCTTGGCCTGACGCTGTAACACGAACAAGTGTGTAAGATATCAAACTTCACAACATAGACTGGCTCTCATAGTGAATGCGATATGTACCTTGAGGAATGCTCGTAGTGAACCATCATCATTGCCAGTTCCAACCGGTGTCTTCTCCAGAATAGACTGGCTCTCATCAGCTGCTTTCTTAATCTCGGTGCGCTGCGGATGAGAAAAAATGAATGCGTTAGCCATTCAAACATGTGTAATACGGTCAACAGGAAAGTAAAGAGGGGAACACTTTACCACATAGTTAATCACCGGAACAGCAGGGACTCCTTGCCCTAGCCTGACATCTCTGTTGTACTTCCCCTTTGCTAGATCCTCAAAGTTTACGGGTTCTTCAAGAATATCCTCATTATATGCCGGCGGGCATATCTCAACTCGAGTAGTTCCAATAAACCATCGTACGTAGTTATCAAAAGCAAGTGAGTTGTGCTCACGAAGCGGGGCGCGTGCAGTGCTATGAGCTTGCTCCACACAAAGCTGGAAGCGGGTAACATACGCAGAATGATGCTTGGCCCAGTCCTTTATCTTCCGTTGCCTTCTCCTATCCAACCTGCGTGGTATAAAACCAAACATTAGCACAATCAAAAGGAGTCCCGATGATTAGACAATACGCACACATGCTCTCTTACCTATGAAGTGATTTATCCGTGTCCACCCAATCCGGCGGGTGAGGCTGGAAAAGACCAAACTGACGATACACGCGATGCGGCAAATGAAACTCAACTGCCCAGTTGCATATCAGTGGGCACCGCATAAGCCAGAGATCCTTATCCCGCAAGCACATCGGGTTGAGGCGGAAGTCCACGGTGTACCCCAAGCTCTCACCCGCGCCATATGGCTGCCATTCCACCTATGAAACAGGGCAACAATGCAAATTTGATAACTATTTTTCAAGCAAGCATGAGAAAGGACTAAAGTAATGACCTCCTTACCTGCTCAGGCGTAATCGTGTGCAACTCGGCAATGTACTTTTGGTACATGAGATTGACATCGTTCGTCATCTCGGAAACGATATCCCACTTGTAAGCCCACGTGGGGCGCCGTAATTCGTCATGTTCATCTGCATACCAAGGATCAAACCTGACGCTCTTCGGGCGTCCAACAGGCAGACGCTCCCAGCTCCATACAGAAAGTAGAAGCAGATTACCACCAATGCCTGCACTAGGTGTGATCCTGCAACACGCATCATCCAGCTACATATGAAAGAAAAACAATGTTAACTTGACAGCAAGCTTGCATTGCTAATGAATAAATGAGTTGATCACAAAACAGACCAACTACCTGTCGGTACAAGTAGGCAAGAGTCGCTGAACCCCAGCTCCATTTGCTATCGAAGACGGTCAACGCCTTCAGCCACATCCATGGAGCGTTCTTGCCAGTGGAGTCAAGAAACAAAGTCCTCGACACAATGTACCACATATACACACGAGCATGTGTCTGGATCACATCATCAGTTGCATCCGGAGGGCACGTCGCAAAGTTATTTTGAATCCACGTGAAAGCAGCTCCGGCTGCCTTCCTTTCCCTCTTCTTCTTCTCTTCTCCCTCCTCTACATCATCCTCAGCCTCGGTAGGAGCCATACCGATAAGAGCAATCATCTGCTCGCGCCACCCATCAGAATCGGTGCTCATACATAGAGGCCTCCCGTCGATAGCAAGACCGGTGATCAACGAGACATCCTCGAGCGTCACGGTCATCTCCCCGGTCCGAAGATGGAAACTGTGGGTCTCTGGCCTCCACCGATCAACAAGAGCGGACACCAGTGGAGCGTTCAGATTCGGCGTGGACCGGCTGACCAACAGAATCCACGGGAATAGTCCTGCCTGCTTGATGTACGGTGTGTACCGCTCATCGTAAGGCATGGCAGGACCAGAGACCCCGTGATACCGAATCTTCAGAGGTTCAAGCTTCTGCAAAAAAAAGTAATGACAAATCTTAGGGCATGTAAATTTCAACTAAAGGCAAATTTGCAAAATATTTAGATTACTCATTATTACCTTATCCTTCTCGCGCATCATGTAGGCCCGGTGTTGCACGTCGTAGACATCATCCAGAAGCCAAACCATCCTTACAATTTCAAACAATAAACATATAAAAGTTCATCTTCATCTCAAATAAACTAAACAAAAATAGCCATCTCATATATATCTAAAAAAACTAAACAATCTAGGGTTTCAACAACAAGAATCATATATTGTGAACTAATAAATAACACTACGGTACTACCAATATGAATACACATCCTAAATCGAGCAAACCAAACAAATCAAGGGTTCCATCAAATCATGGACAAATCTCTAGAATGGCAACAAATTTACGGAGCAAAAGAAAGAGAAGGGAAGAGTTTACCTAGTAGGATGGATTGGGGATCGAATCCACGGATCAAATCTTCAGATTTGAGAGGGATGTGGGGGGATTAGATGGGGGCGCCGCCGCCGCCGCTGCTCTCTGTACAGAGAGCGGAGAGATGAAGAACTGCCTGGTCGGGCTGGGGCGGCCGCGCTTAAGTCACTGTGCAGCGCCCAAGGGCTAGGCGCTGCACGTCAAAGTGTGGCGCCTAGCTCTTAGGCGCTGCACAGGTGCGTGTGGGGCCGCAACTGGACCAGGGCTGCCACGCTGGCAGGATGTGCGACGCCTAAGGGGAAGGCGCTGCACAGTAGGGTGCGGCGCCCAGATGTCGGGCGCCACACCAAAGGGTCAGCAGAGTGAAATTTTTTCCTGAACAGGTCAGTTTGTGATTTGATTTCTGCCTCAGGTCAAATCTGTGATTTCTGCCGCCCAGCCACGCGCAAGTACGTACGTACGTACTACCTACCTACGCATGCACACACCGAATTTACTCCGCCACAGCTAGTGACAAGGAAAATCACACTGTGTAAACAGTAGTGCATTTAGATTGCATTTCTTCCTCGTACTATTCACATTCGGGTTTGTGTGTGGTTAAGAGGGTGCTTGTTTCCAAGGACTTATTGGTTTAGGGACTTAAAAAAGTCTTTATAAGTCCCATCTAAACCAAACAGAAAAGACTTATAGGGACTTAAAGTGGGCATTTGGGACTTATGAAATAAGACTTTCAAGGAGAGTCTTATAGAGACTTATAGTTGTAATATGATCTTATAGGGACTTATAAGTATCAGGAACCAAACAGATAGGGACTTTTTAGGAACTTGGGACTTATAAGTTGTGACTAAAAAAAGTTCTAGGACTTATGAACCAAACAGGGCCTAAGTCTCGGCCCAGTCAACTAAGAACAAAAAAAAAATGAAAGAAAAAGTTTGTACGAATCTCCATGCAAGATCAAAGGAATAAAGCATCGACTGAGACGTAACAAAGTCTTAGTCGACTGAGACTTACAATGCTGTTCGGATTTATCTTTGTATTTCTCAAGCGTGGATCAAACTTCAACTTACTGTTCCCGGCATGGTGTATGCATTCCTGTAGCTAACTCTTCCGTTTACTTCCATGTTTTTCATTTTAGTAATTTTTGGGTTGTGCCCATGTTTGTAGGTAGCAGCGTGAAATCACATTTCAGACTTTGGAAAACAAACTGAATTTTCTGCATAATAGGTTTTATACGTGAGTTGACTGAATTTGCAATTTGGGTAAGTCAGATTTTGCGGGACGTGGAACGGTTGAAGGAGGACGAAAGCTAGAGGTAGAAAGAAGGTTGGGCGTTGGACCTTTAATCTAATGGCCCAGAAAATTGGTTTATTAAAAATATAATTTCACGCGACTTACACATAGCCGATTTTTGCATTAAAATTGGTTTAATCTAATGGCCCAATTTTCTAAAAGAGTTATGATACAAGGATGCAGTAGAGGTGACTAGTTTGATATAGGCAATTTGTGCATTCGCATAATGCCGATTTTTGAAACGGGCACGCCAAGTTGCCAATGACATATATCGAATTGATCAAATTTAAATTCAAAGCCCATTCCATTTTCCCGGAGAAAAAAACACGTTGCTAGAACCAAACTATTAATAGTGTCAAATATGCACTAGAGTGGCGACAACTAATTTGGATCAAAGGGAGTACTAATATTTGAAATGTGCACAACTCAAGCTGGGATTTGTATCTAGTTTATCAAGCTGTGATGAGTAGAGAGGCTCGATGGTAAATTCTAAAGTGAAGTGGATGTACAAATGTCCAAGTTTTGAAGAAAAAGATGAATCAATGTGATAGGTTCCATGCGTTGTGTTGGTGATTAGCACGGAGAGCACATTATTAAGACAACAAGTAAACAACGAATATGTTCTCGCGTACGTACTGTACTACACACACACAGCCACACAGGTCCTTGTTGCACCTTTAATTTTCGAAACGAACGCTGGCTCCGGCTGGTTTAAGAGGACGACGTTGACAGTTGAGAGGGGGGAACCGATGAGAGAGGACAACAGTGGCTTTCATTGGAAAGATGAAAACATACGCACGCATAGGTGGGGGGGAACAAGCCACAATGCATGGAAATGTCATTGCATGCGTGCTGCAAGGAACACACCCTGCTGCGCGCCCTCAGATGCCCATGCCCTGTTGACTCGAGTGCAAGGGCCAAGGAGGGGAGCCAGGGAAGCCAAAGGACGGCTTTAACCCGTGCCCTCTGCGGTGAAAAACCCTCCGGGGAAGAAAATGTTTGGTCCTCTCCTCCGTCCACGCCCATCACCCTACTGTGCGCTGCGTACCCCCTCTTCTTGCATACTACATGCATATCTATCTACACCCCCCTCAACCCGGCTCACCTACAAAATTTACTTCTTCGATCAAATTACATAAGGAAGGAAAAACCTTATCATCTGACGTTTTGCATGGTTTGGGATGCCTTCCGGCTTATAGGGGGCAGGAACCAACCGGTTCACCCAAAAGCTCAAGCCGCGACGGAGGGAAGACATTGACCGGGCCGCGGAAAACCGGAGAACCCATCATCATCATTCATCCAAAATCCCAAGCTATTATCGGTAGTACGTGTCACAGAAGGCAAGGCATGGTGGTAGACGTGTCTAGCCTCCTAGCCTCTACCGTGACAGGCAAAGTAGCGTCCGGGCGTGATGGTCCACGGTTGGTCCGGCTCGGCTGCTGGAATAAGGGGGGGACGAACTGGTGATAGATCCTTCCTTCCTTCCTTCCTTCCTGGTGGCCTCACACACGAAGATCCAGCACCATGAGTGGGCATTGGGCAAGCCTAGCACGTAGTACTTCACACACATACACACACACACACACACACACACACACACACACACACACACACACTACGTATCTACTAATCTATCTACAATGGTGCTATTCAAGGGAAGGTAATAAATGGGGGCCGTGGCGGTGCAGGGAAGGGTTTTAGCAGGGGTGTGAGTGTGGCAGGCGCAACCATACTGGTCGTAGTCATACCAGTAGTAGCAGTGGTAGGAGCAGCATCCTCACCACCTCACACTGATGAAGCGATGAGTGAGCCTTGGGTAGCTGCCACCGCTACTGCTCGTAGGTACAGGGGTTTTGGCAAGGGCGGGATCGGGATGGGTGGTAGAGGCAGGTGTAGCTGCTGCCACCGCCACCGGGGAGGAGGATCTTCGTCCCCGAGACAAATGTACCGTGGCGGCCACTGTTGCGACGTAGGTATGCGTGTGCGTGTGCGTGAGAGAGAGGCCCACATGACAGTCGTCCCACTACGGGCGGGGCGACCGACCGTGGCCAATGTAGCAGAAAGAAAAGAAAAGGGAGGGAGCGGCTTTTGGTTTTCGAACCGGTTCCATACACACTGGACAAGACGGTACGCAACAAAAGAGAAATGCTCCATTGGTTCGGTTCCGTCCCGTTCCTCTCCAATAGAAAATTAGGAAAAATGTATGCGCGTCAGATGCTGCTCTGTTCCTGTCCAGGAGGAGGGGAGGGCGTCCGACCTCGCCGGCGGCCTAGCTAGCCAGCCTAGCCAGCTATAGCCGCCGCCGCCGCCGCCGCCGCCGCCATGGGAGTGAGTGAGTGAGCGAGAGAAATGGGATGAGCTCGTGAGGATGGAGAATGTAGCAGCGTCAATCAATCTCGAAGGATTCAAAGTCAAACGCCGGAATTAATTCGGAGGAGGAGGGTGCAATGGAGAGCAGAAATGGGGAGAGAGAGGGAGAGGTGGAGGGGAAAGTTACCTGCCCACCCCTGGACGGAACGCATTTTCTATTGATTGATTTCATTTCAGGTGGCCCCCGCTTTTACCTGATGTTGGACGCAGCCGCTTAGTTTTGTATACGTACGTACTACACGTACTCCTACGCTACGCTGGAGCTAGCGAGATTGATTCTGGGGATCCTGCTTTTCGGGGCCGAATCGGTTCACCGCCCCAATCATGACTGGCCTACGCGACGCGCGCGTATACATTTGCGCTGCCACACTCCACAATAATAATTTATAAAGCGCGAGGCCAAAAAGGCAGAAAAAGAAAGACCCCCATGTCACCAATTTATTTACTCATTTATTTATTTAATATACTTCATATGGGGTTGATTTTTGGTTACTAAACAATCGACGCCACATTCTCGCGCTCGCCCGCTGCCCGTCACCAGGAGTGAGGAGGAGGAGCAGCAGTGCTGACTGCTCTACTACTCTAATAGTATATGGCAGCAGAGAGGGGGGTGAGGTGTGACGATTTCTCCAAGTGCAACTTTGACCATGACCCATCGGTTTCTATTATCATATACATATACAGCACACTGCTTAAGAAAAGGCACTGCTGCCATTATAGAATACACAGCATTTCACACTTAATCTACTGGGGTCAAATTCTCTCTTGACATAATTTTTTCAGCATTCATGTTTAAGCTTAAGATTGTCTGACTTGACTCTCCAGCAAGTACGTTGCTACTCCACAATGAGAGACTGCTGATAAGCCAACCCTATAGTATATGTGTATGTCTACCAAAGCGGCATAGGGGCAAATCATCCAATTGTATTGTAGTATAAACGGCACTAGGTAGTAGTAGTATTATTTGCACAATAGCTAACACACACACACACACACACACACACACGCACACACTCCCCCACTGCTCACTCATCTTGCCACCTGCTGATTCTGAATTCGATTTCCAAACACTTCATTCAGGATCCAGCAGCAGAATCAGCAGGGGATGACAAGGGATGAGCCGTTTATTAATTAACCACACTTGACAAGCAAATTAAGACCGATCGACCGGGTGCAGCATATCTCCATCTCTCATGCCCCTACCCCCTACCCAACCAAAACAAGAGGAGGGGAGCAAGAACTAGCAACATGGGGGGCACAAGCAAAAAAAGAATCTAGCAATTCCTAGAGGGATCAAATTCTAAGGGATGCTAACATCAAATGCACAAAGGGGCCAAGGAAATTAAGCAGCAGCAAGGAAGGGATGGAATGGAATGCTACACTGATGATGAGGAGGGATCCACATTGCCGGTCTCGGTTAGCATGTCGTCGTCCCCTTCTGTCAGCAGCTCCACGTCCTTGTCGTCGTCGTTTGAGAAATCCCTCCTCTCCAGCTTCGAATTCGCCGCGATGAACACCAGCCGGTGCGCCCGCCCAATGCTGCCGGCCGAGCTGCCCGGCGCGGTGAGCCACCGGGTCATCGACGGCGTGCATTTGAACCCCTTGGCGGTTGCATGGAGGAAGATGAGCCTGACGGCCACTTTGCCAAGTGACTTGAACTCGCTGAGGCATGTCTCCCAGACAAGCCGGCTGCTCTGCTTGTTGGCTATCTTCATCTTCCCCGTCGACGGGTCTGGCTGCCGGACCTGGACCGCCTGCGCGTACAATGGGTCGAGCCCCTCGGACCGCCATTTCATCAGCTCCATCAGCGCGAGGTGCGCCTCCTCCGGCGACACCAGCCTCGTGATCAGCCTGTCCACGTCCTTCTCCTGCTCTGGCGTCAAGTAGTTGAACGGTGGAAGGTACCTCCTGCCGGCGTCCTTGATCAGATACAATGGGTCCAGTATGAATGCCGCTGACCACGCCGGGTGGTAGTTCTTCCTGAACCTACTCTCGACCACATTCATGGCAGGTGCCTCTTCTACGCTGAATTTCCGGCACCAGCCTCTGACCTTGCCCCGCAGGTCCTCCCAGAGCGGCAGGCATTGCCCGACCAGGGGCCTCTCGGTCTCCATCTCCTTCACCAAGTCCATGATCAGCTTCACAACCGAATGCGTGGCCTCGACCTCGGTCCAGAACGCCACATTCTGCACCATGGCCGCGATCTCCCTCGCGGCAGGGTCGTCGATGCAGACCACCTTGTAGGACTCCTCGAGCACGGCGAGCTGGAGCGGCCGCGCCGAGGTCAGGATGCTCTCGAGCATCACGAACGCGGCGGCAAATTCCCCGCCATTATACGGCGGAGCGGCAATGGGGAGGAGGAAGGCGTGACCGTGCTCCTGGACCTGGTGCTTGTGCAGCAGCGCGCGCACGGAGGGCGTGGTGTTGAAGTAGCTGGCGATCTTGGCGCAATTTGAGGCAGCGTTGTTGAAGAGTGGGAGCTCGCGCGCCATGTCGCTTATCAAGCGGGACAGGCCATGGACTTGGCAGGTAAGGTTCACCATCCAATGGTGCTTGGTCTCGAGATCACGAAGAGTCTTGGAGCCGAAGCGGTCGGCGACGATGCCGGCGCAATGCCGAATGTCGCCGGAGGAGGCGGAGACGGACGATGCCGCGTCCAGGAACAGCTCCTGGGCGTAGTCAGGGGACGCCGACGCCGGCGCGGGCATGGGCACGGCGCGGTGGAACACGGACGTGTCGTTGGGGAGGTTGACAGAGAGGGTGATCACCTGCTCGCGCAGCCCGTCGGCCGCGAGCTGGAAGAACCGCGCCTCGCGGAAGCGCGCGGCGGCGTCGGCGCGAGCCTCGGCGAAGCGCGTGTCCAGGCGCGCGCCGGCGAGGTCGGCCCGAGATATCTCCGGCAGCCCAACCTGGCGCAGGAAGTTCTTGAGCTTGGGGTGCTCGACCGCGGATAGGGACGCGCTGCCGGACGACTCGAGGAACCAGTCGGCGAGCAGCGAGAGCGCGGCCTCGGCCTGCGGCCGCGGCAGCATCGCGCCCGGCGACGCCGAGGGCGACTTGAGGCGCTTGACGCTGTCCTCCAGCATGGCGAGCGGGGCGAGGTCGCCCCGGCCGCCGGAGAGCAGCTGCCTGGGCGCGGGCATCCCGGGCGGGGTGGGCGGCGTCGGGGAGTACCCGGCCGGGTCGGCGACCATGACGTGGTGCTGGTGCGCGGCCGCCTCGACGGATGCGTAGGCCGCGGCGAGCGCGTGGCGCTTCCGGCCGCCAACGCCGGTGGAGTGGCGGCGCTGCGAGGAGGAGGAGGAGGACGGGGGGATGGAGGAGATGGGCACGATCGATGAGGCGGGGGACGAGACGGCGACGAGCTGCAACTGCTGATGCTGATTCTGCGGCGGGGGCGGGGGCGGCGGCGGCGGCGGCGGCGGCGCGCCCTGCGCCGCCGCGAAATTAGGGCAGGCGCCGCGCTTGAGGTGCTCGGTGGCGGTGCGGGAGGGGTTGGAGGCGGAGAAGGTGGCGGCGCAGAGCGCGCATCGGAGGCGGGCGGCCTTGGGGGGCGCCCCGGAGGCCGGCGGCGGGACGAGGACGGGCTCGAGGTGGCCCCAGTACCAGGCGCCCTTGCCCTTGAGCGCCTTGGCCCGCACCTGCATCAGCGCCTCGTAGCGCTTCCTGGCGGCGGCCTCCTCGGGCCCCATTGCGCCGGGCTCCGCCATCGCCATCGGCGCGGGCGCGGGAGGCGGCGGCGGCGCCGACGGTCCTGAGGCGGCGGCGTCGCCCTCCTCCGGCGCCGACATGGGCGGGCGCGTCAGGCGGAGGTTTTCAGGGGGTTTCGGGCGCCCGTTTCGCTCTCCTTTCCAACTATCGCCCGAGCGGAGGGCCGCGTCAAGAGAGAAGTGGTGCGGCGTATTTTTCACCCCCGCCCCCTTTTTTTCTCCCCCCGATTTATCTCGGGCCCCGTGTAGCCCGACTAGTATATCCCCCGGTGTCCTGAGGCCCGCTCTCTCCTCCGAGAAGAAGAAGAGAAGGCCAAAAACAAACAGAGACGTCCGTCGGTCTAGTGGCCTCTCCTCATTCTCTCTCTATTTATCTTGGATCCCCGAGCCCGGCAATACTTGTAGGTAAATCTTGGGAGTTGAGATTGGGAGGCAGCCGCAACAAACCGAGTCGTAGTCGTGGGAAACCTTTTTGAATAGTTTGGCCAGACTAGACTAGAGAACGGGACGCGCATCCATGCATCATCATCCCGAACGGGTGGAAGAAGAAGCAGCAGCTTCTCGCCGTCGTCGTGGTGGCCGCGGTCGTGGTCTTCTCCTCGTGTGGACACGTAGCGGCGGCGTCCAACAGCGCGACTAGGGTGACGCGGCGTCGTGGAAATGGGGAATGGATGATTCCCGAATGGAAGGAAGCGTCGCATTTTCTATACGCCCTCATCTTGCGTGTTCGAAACTTGGCACTTGTATCTTTGACTCACCGACATGTTTGACAGCAGAAAAGGAGGAAGGACAGTTCACCCACAAGCTTTTTTTTTCTTAGTGAGTAGCCTTTCTTAGTCAAACTAAGCTTTTTTTTTTCTTGAGATTCTTTTACTCAAACCAATGCTAATAATTTTT
>NC_057798.1:44925212-44938624 GCF_018294505.1 Triticum aestivum | reverse complement strand
CATGTGTTCGTTTCCCCACGCCTCTGCTACCGCCAAAGCGACTCGGCCGATAAACTTCTTGGGATTCTGTTTCAGAGCTTCAAGATCACATGCTTCTTCCTCTTTGGTTCCTACATGAGCTTGGTTCATTGCTTGGTTTGAGAGTTGTGTATCTGTCCTTTGGCTGATCCTTGGCACCGCATTCTTCTCTCTCCAGCATTTTCTCCCCTTTGCTCATCATATGCATATGAGAAAAGGCCAACTTTTGATCCTTCTACTCCAGAGGCCTCGACCCATCTTAGTTAAGAATTATACATCTGGTTGATGCGCGTGTTTGAGAGTGCGACACTATCTTCTTCCTCTATCTATGGCGATGGCAAGAGGTTCAATATAATGCCATAAACTGAGCACTTGGTTTTTTTCTCTTATTTTTTGAGCCATGATGACCTCCTTTTCTGAGCAACGCCCCTTCCCAACCCTGGAGGAGATTTCTCGTCACCATTCCCATGTGGCCTATGGATACGAAACACGATGGCTTGGAGGTCTGGTGAAAACGCTAGGTGGAGAAGTGGCACTCTGGTGCCAACATAGCCTTTACTCTCTCCCTTCCAACTTTTAAGGATAGCACGCATCACCAGATCGTTAATTTGCCTAATAAAATACTCCCTCCATCCCAAAATATAATACTTGCGGAAGACCTGCGCGCACTTAAACAAGTGTGTTGTTGTCAGCACGGTGCTGCCTCAGCTTTCAGGGAGACTTCCTGTATCGTATCCCCTGCATGATCCAAAACAAACAAATCTATCTGGGCTATTAAGGAGGAGGCATCTATCTGGGCTATGGCGGACGCCAAACATTTGTATAATTTGATGCCGCGAGAGTAGGCCTTTGCCCTTTCGCTTTGGCGGGGCTGTGATGTACTAATCCATACTCTTCTCCTTATTCAATGAAAATGGCAAATCTTTTGCCTCGTTTCAAAAAAAAAAAAAAATCTAAGCCTTCCTTTCCCATGTATATGTAGGTGTATGCATGGCCCACTCGCAGCCACAAGACACTCAAACAGGGCGTGCCTATCTCTTGCTTAATACGAGACGTAGGGTAGCCTTGCCTGAAGGCGACCGCGAAACTAGGCCGACCGAGCGTGCCTGAAGTTTTTTTCTTGCTTTTTTTCTTTCTTTTACTTTTGTTTATATTTCTGACTATCCTAAATATATATTACAAAGAACACTTTACGGAAAAATGTTAAACGTGCATAGAAAAAATGTTTCTCGTGTATATGAAAAATGTATAGAATGTGTATGACAAAAGTTGATCATGTATTTTAGAAAATGTTAATCAAGCATTTGAAAAATGTTAAATTCTTATAAAAAATCAAATGTCTACGAAAAATATATACAAAAATATACAATGTGTCTGAAAAAATGTTGATCATGTATTTAAAAAAATGTTAAATCATTGTAAAAAATGTTTCTCAAGAAAAAATATTGATCATGTATTGAAAAAAAGCTAAGCATGTGTAAAAAAAATTCTAATGTATATAAGAATGGACAATAAACATAGAATAAAATTATACATAAAAAAATATGTTTTAAAAAGTTAATTATGTATTTTAAAATGTAAACATTAAATTAAAATGTTCCTAATGTATAAAAAATGTGCGAAAAAAATATTATTCCAATTATAAAATCACCGTGTATTTGAAAAATGTTGACTATGTACTCAAATAAATGTTCTAAACTTTTATTTAGAAAAAATGTGCATCATGTATTTCGAAAATAGTGAACAAAGAGAAAACATTGAAAATAGAAAGAAACAAAGAAAACTAAAGGAAAAAAGAAATTCAGAAAGAAAAGAAAAACCATCAAAAACCGACATAGAACAAAAAAAAGGCAAAGAAAATGAAGGAACCAAGAAAGAAACGACAAAACCATCATGTAAAGGAGAAGAAAATAAAAATAAAAACCAATGAAAACCGGTGAAAACCAAAAAAATGGTATAAAAATAAGAAAAGGAAAATCGGTGAAGAAATAGAAAGTGAAAAAACAAAACAAAAAACACTGCACCAAATAGTGAAAACCGAAAAAACACAGAGAAAAACCGGTCTAAGCGGTTAAAAAATAGAGCAAAAAATGCAAAGAGATTAAGAACAACAAATGATCTCCTATAGTGATTAGCTGGCCCAGTCGCGCCAAGCTACAGGTGAGGAGAGCTACTATCTCGCTGTAAGCGAGATATACATTGCGCACTCTAAACAGGCCATTAGGATCGTACGCATGTGTGTGTATTACCATCGAACAGGCTGCACTGATGGGGCAGCCCCTCAGCCTTATAGTGTACTAGCAACTAGGACGTCCTTGTAGTGATTGAATTTTTCCGTATTCTACTAGTTTGTGGTAGGTTTTCTAAAAAAAAAACTACTTTGTGGTAGGTTTGTTGTTTTCAATTCATTTTTATGTTTGAATTTTCAAAAAATAAGACAAATTAAATATTTTAATGTAAATGAATTCGGAGATTACTTTTTGAGAAAACATCAATTTATTTTCAAAAAGTTCCTATTATTTGTTTTCTTTGGAAGACGCTACCAGTTTTTTTTTTGCAACTTTTAACATTTTATAAATTGCAATTTTTTAGCTTTCTTGACCAGTCTTAATAAACAACTTGTTTTCAATTTGTGAGTAATTTTTATATGCAAATAGTTTTTGAAAATTATTGAAAATAAAATTTTCTTTAATAAATAACAGAAAGAAAGTCAGAATAATAATAATGCACTTAATGTGTGGAATATGGCAGATAGGCCCTGATAAAGGGCAAGACCTGACATGTGTTATGTGGTGGTGTATGTTGAGTGCAGAAAGACTTCCAAAAAGAACATAAGAAGGGACTCAACACTTCATGTGCAAACTTGGCTCGTTCCCTATCAAAACATTGATCATTGGTTTGGTTTCTATGTAGTATGTGTGACTGCTTTCTTGAAACATTATCAAAATTTTACCACACCCTCTAAGGGCAATATGATGACACCGTGCCACGTTTCGTGATTTCCTCGGTCCGTTTGAATTTCCGTGAATTATAATGGTGATAATCCGCATGTTAGCGACCTACTCTTGCCCCACTGTGTATGGACCTCATACCCTTTGATTGCACAAGGCCTAGGCATGGACTAAATACATAATCTGGGAATTTCCAACCCATTTTTGGCCATGATTTCATCTGACCAGAGTTCATTTTTTGAATTTGCAGCAGTAAAACCCAATAAACGCATTAAATGTCCGAAATATGGTAGATGGGCCCAGTAAGAAGCCATTACATGACATGTCTCATGTCATGGTGTGTGTTGACTGCATAGATACTTTCAACGCCAATGGAGGAATGGGCTCAACACTTTGCATGCAAACCCGAGCCATTCCCTCTCAATATCTTGTCCTTCCTAGCAGATGGGGTTTCTACGCAATGTGTGTGACTGCTTTCTTAAAACTCTATCGAATTTTACCACACCCCTTGGTCATATGATGACACCGTGCCAAGTTTTGTGACTTTTTGTGCCCATTTGAATTTTCATGAATTATAGTGACAATAACCCGCATGTCCGCGACCTAATCATGCATGCCCCTCCCTGTGTATGGGTCTCCTATTATTTGGTTGCACAAGGCCTAGGCATGGACTAAAGACCTAAGCTATGAATGTCCAACCCATTTATGACCATGATTTTGAATTTTCGATGTTAAAACCCTAAAAATGCACTTAAATGTCCAGCATATGGCAGACGGGCCCCAAAAAATCTCAAAGAACGGACATGTGTCATTTCATGCTGTGTGTTGGCCGCAGAAAAGCTTTCAAGGCTATCGAAGGAAGGGGCCAGACACTTCACATGCAAATATGAACGTTCCCTCTTCAAACCTTGATCCTTCTTGGGAGATAGTTTTGTTCCTATGTAGTGCACGTGGCCGATTTCTCAAAACACTCTCAAAATTATACCACTCCTTCTATGGGCCATATGATGACACAATGCCAGGTCTCATGAATTGTTGTGAATTATAACGGCAATAACACACGTGTTGGCGCCCTAGTCTTGCCCCCGGGGTGCATGGGCTTAATATCCTTTGGTTACACAAGGCATAGGAATGTATTAAATACCTAACCTAGAAATTTCCAACCTATTTATGGTTATAATTTCATGTGGGTATAGTTCAGATTTTGAATTTCCAGCACTGAAACCCTAGAAATTAATCTAATGTCCGGAATATAGCGGACGTACCACAGAGAAGTATAGGACCTAGCATGTGTGATGTCATGTTGTCTGTTGAGTGGAGAAAAACTTTTGGTTCCAATGGAGGGAGGGCCTGACACTTTGCATGCTAACCTGACATGTTCCCTTTTGAAACCTATATCCTTGCTAGGAAATGGTCCAGTTTCCACGCATTCTACGTGGATTATTTTGCAAAATTCTCTCCATTTTTACCACACCCCCTATGAACTATATGATAACACCATGCCAGGCAACTTGGTTTTATAGCTTGGTATCAATTTCCATGAATAAAAATGGTAATGACATGCATGTTGGCGATCTAGCCTCCCCACTGGTGTATGGGCCTCCTATCATTTGGCCACACTTGGCCTATACTTGTAGTAAAGACCTAAGGTAGGAATTTTTTTTTGCCCATTTCGTGCCTTGATTTCATGCGGCCGCAATTAGTACCGTGGGCCCGGAAGGTCTTACAAGAAAGAAAGAGAAAAAACAAAGAAACAGATAACTTAGTAAAATAAAGAAGCAAGAACAAAATGAAATAAACAAACAACAGGCATATTAAGAAAC
This sequence comes from Triticum aestivum, assembly GCF_018294505.1. Taxonomy (NCBI): domain Eukaryota; kingdom Viridiplantae; phylum Streptophyta; class Magnoliopsida; order Poales; family Poaceae; genus Triticum; species Triticum aestivum. The sequence continues at coordinate 44,933,832 of NC_057798.1, read as the reverse complement.
AAAAAAATTAAGGACAAAGAAAACAAAGAAGAGACAAAGAAAATGAGATTTGTTGAGTGCCCATATCTCACACTCGGAAAATAGTTGTCTTTGCCGAGTTCCTGAAAGCTCTCGGCAAAGCTCCTAGCGCAATTTTCACGCCCGCTCCCCTTCTTCTCCTTCATTATATTTCCGTGCGGCCGCCACTTTGTCACCTAACCCTACATCACCGCCGCCCCGTCCATGCCCCCCTCGTCATCGTGCCCATTCCTCTTGCCACCATCGCCACCTCCTCCTCCATCGTTCTATTCTTGTTTTCCCCATCGCCGCTGCCACTGAACCATGTGTCACATGCATCACGCGCCCTGCCGCCACACCACTAGGGATGGCACCCGCAGGGTTTGGGTACGGGTGAAGCCAGCCCATACCCTTACCAGTCCCCTTTGAGCTTACCCATCACCCTTATCCATACCCGTCAATGGGTATAATTTTTTCCCATACCCGTTACCTAACAGGGTAGATGGGTACCCGTGGGTAAAATTACCCATGTTTGCAAAGCATCACTTTGAACAACTCATAGTCATAAAAAACAACATATAATTATAATCTATAAACAACAATTAATTATAATAACAACACACATTTTTAAACAACAACACATCATAAACAACAATATATTTATAAACAACATCACTTTCTCGTAAGCAACAACACATCAAAACATCAGCATATTGTCATATATTTTGAGTTCACAAATTCATGACAAAGTGTAGAAATAATTTTGAGTTCATATGAATTTTATATGGGTACATGGGTACGTGGGTATGGGTTATATGATCCCATACCCGTACCCGCTCTACCCGTTGGGTTGAACATTTCCCTATTTATATATCCATGGATATTTTTTTGTCCCATACCCTTATCCTAATAGGGTTTTTACCGGTAGGGTACGCGGGTAATGGGTACCCATTGCCATCCCTACACACCACCTGCCATTTCCACACCCGCAAGCATCCGTCCTCCTGGGCGCGTGACTTTACCACCTCTAACCTTCACCACCGCACTCTCACGTCCACCGTCGCTCGTGAAGATGGAGATAAGTGCGGGGCGGTAGGAGTTGCTGGAGGCATACGTGGGAGGCAATGCCATTAAATTGGCTAAGATGAAAGAGATCCGATCCTAGTTTCCCAACGAGAAGGAAATGGTGAAGGAGTCGATGAATGTGTCCATGTGTACTACGCTAGCGGTGCAACTAGTGCGGCGGTTGATTCCTGACAATGGGACCATTTCTATGGAAACCCTTCTCTAGGCGATGGACGAGGCGGAGTCTGAGGATCCCATACAGCGATATGGAGGCCGATGCAACATGTAGCTACGCCAAGCTGCAGGGATATGCCGCTAGAGGTGGACACCTATGTGCAGCCTCACCGCTCCTCCAGGCGGCGGCAGCTCACTGCACATAGACTATAGCTGCCACCTTTTGTAGGTTGCTATCGTAGTATATGCCTGTAGTAACCGCTGAGGTTCCGACTTGTGGATACCCTAGTTTGCAAGTAGCAAGAACTCCTGTTATTTTGGTTATAAGACTTTGCTATATCTATGTATTGTTATATACTAGCCTTGCTCGCGCGGCAGCACGCCGCGTGCAATTGATACTTAATGTTGGGGTTCCATATGTGATAAACGAAAGACTCATGTTTGTTAGTTTTCGACTGTTTGATTAGTTGCTAGTTTGGTCACCATCTTTCTGGCACGGGCCTTTGAGAACCGTTGATGTGTAATTGGATAGATCGGTTATATGGAAGCATAACAATGTTGCGCCTTGCTGATTGCTTTGTAGTCTTCTATGTTTTTTAGTTTGTGTAAGATTCTATATGTATTCGATCTTATTTTATTTGGGCTATTTTATTGGTTTTTTGTATCATTGCCTTCTTTCACATAATCCCCCACTAATCCCGTCCGCAAAGATGTAACAAATATCCGAATGCTAAAAATTTGATTTGGAGTACTACTTGATACTAATTGACGCCACTCTATGATCATCTTATTTGCTCCCCATTTCTGTACACGCGTAGCAAACAGAGTACTTTGCTTGACCCCCATGAACAATCTGCTTAATGCCCTTGCGAATGTTGGCCTGGAAGCATAAACTCTTTTTTTGCATTACTGGACTCGTGCATCTGACGTGAAACCCATTAAGCAAAAAGGCACACTCTAGTGGTTCTAATGCTGTGATTGCTGTGAAACTTCAGTGCTATAAGAAGAAACATGAGATAACTTCCTTCCATTTGTTTAACGTGAGTTCATATATGGGGCAAATAATGTGCATGAACATGTGCCCGAATCCATAATTTATGACCATATAGACTTCAGCTATACAATCAAAATAATGTTTGTGTATAAAAATGGAAGTACCAACTTTTATGTATAGAAACAAATAGCAGTAACCATCTGTTGCAGTTTCTTTTGTCTGGTGACTAACTTGCATCCATGGCATAGCAATTGGAGAACATTTTCTCAGACAGAAACCACACAAAAGTATAACACATTTCACTGAGCTTTTAGACTATTCATTATCTTACAACGTTCAGAGGGAAAACAAAATACAACAGAGACATAGCTAGCGCGATGGAAACACGCACAAAGAAAATGTACAGTGATTGCAGTATAAACCCAGTAGATTGCGCATACAAAGCTTGACTCATGAACTAAGTTTGCTTCTGTCCAACATATGCACCGGCAGAGAAAGGTAAGCTTTCCAAAAAATACACTCAGAGAAAAATGTAAGCCGTCTCTATAAAGTTGGTTTGCTGCAGAAAATAATGAATACTGAAAATGACTACTCACAACAACACCTTGGAATGTCTTGTTGACATGGTAAGCATTTTAACACAGCTAGAACATGATAGTACAAACTTCAGATTTTTCATATGAATAAAATCTGGCCCAACCTGAATCTAAAATAAGTAGAGGTCAAGAGAGCATTTAAAATGCACCGTGCTGTTCAGCTTCAGTAAGCAACATGAGACAAATAGAGTGCTAATTCCTTGCCATTGCTTGCGTTTTTTTACCATTAAGGATCTTATTATGTAAGTTAGTAGTGTGCCATCAAAATTCAACACAACATAATCAGAAGGTAGTGGTATATATGCACTGTATTGAAATCAAACCCAAAGTCACTATCAAAACATAAATCTTCACAAAACCACCATGGTATGCAAATATATCTAATTAGGATAGAATCATCAATTAAACCAATTGGAAAGCCTATGGAGGCCATCTACCTTTCCTCAGATCTATCATTATAATGCATGCATGCCCAAAGTTCTCATATATGAAAAAAAAAACATTATCACCTGAGACACAGCAGTAGGGTATGTGTGTCAGGATCTACGGGGCTGCCGATCGAGTTCCCAAAGGCAACATACTTGCAAACTGATATAACCGATCTATCCAATGACGCTCCTCGAGGTGTCTGGCTGCTCCTCGAGGTGTCTGGCTGCCCGGCAGCCCCCTCGCGCACAATAGGGCGGCCAAGATCCTGCAGTGGTTCAAGGACGACGGGCAAGACAGGATCAAGGCGTACTCCAGCCCTCGCATGAAAGCCGCACCGCCAACGGCATGCCATGGCAATGACGGCGACGGGGACGAAGGCTTGCCGGAGCACCGTGGACAGGATAGTGAAGCAGAGCCTGGACATGAACATGAGGTCCATCATGCGGTGAGCTAAGGCGCGTCCGTGGACATGACCAACGCTAAGCAGCTCCTGGGACGCCATGGACGCAGCGAGGCCATGGGTTCCACACGTATGCTGATGGCTGTGGCTATAAGCAAACAGCGAGAGGAAACACGTATATATAGAATTCCTGAACGCCCCATATCACGGACTTAAGCGGCGTTAAACAACCAGAAACATCGATAAAGGCGGCATCCAGAAAAAAGCGGCACCTCTCAGCAGATTTCACACAATGCACACGTGCCAATCCCTCAAACAGAAGTCCAGCCAATCCCCAACGTGCCAACCTCCTCGTACGCCAACACAGACGAAAAGAAAACGGCCGCTATCAGCACACAATCTTTGACCAGACCACATGCAGATCAATTTCTTTAAACAGGCCCACATGCACACAGGATAACGCTATGGATGCAAGGATCGGTTCAAACGGAAAACCACCAAAATGGAGGACGTAGTCAAATCAGAGTTTCCAAGCAGCGCACATGAGCAGATGGAATGTCTCCAAATCGGCACCTAAATCGCTGTGTCCACCCAAGCCGTACCCCGCCATTTCCCCCCGTAATTATCGTGTCGTAACCTGATTGGCCGTGTTTTCACTGATAGAAAAAAGTCAAAAAAACCAGGTAAAAGAAACCTAGTCAGGTTTAGTATATTTAGAATCAAGGATCATGTATGTGTATACCTTAGATTCAACGGTTTCTTCGGTTAAACCTGTCATATGTGAAGAATTATACATGTTGAACTACAATATCTATCTATTGCAAGGCTTTTTAGTAATTAAATTAAGAAAAATAATGGTGGGAGCTTTTGTCAAGTGTTACACTTGACAAAGGTAGTAAATGTGTTTACCAACACTACTAGAGAAAAGCTTACCAGTAGCGCTTGTTTTTGTGCTACCAGTAGCGCGGGTACCAGCGCTACTGCTACGGCGCTACAGCTATTTTGTAGCAGTAGCGCGTTTCTAGACCAGCGCTACTGGTAAATTCAACTGCTAGTAGCGCGTTTTTAGGTCAGCGCTACTGCTAACATTTATGTTTTTTTTAATATTTTGGCGTTGTACATGTTTAAGTAGATATATCTTTTATACAATAACAACTCATCATGAACTAGTCTGTTTAAATAGCATATTCATTACCAGTAGTCATCACCACCAAACAATGTTCGTCAATGAGACATCATATATATAACAATGTTCGTCAATGACACATTATAGCACATAATAACACATTCTACCTAGGACCTACTCCTTTCATAGGACCTACTCTACCCCCTCTTATGTAAAATATCATAAAACAAGATAGGCATTGACTCTTCATTAAGGAAACTGAACTCTCCATAATGAAAAACGGAGATCATCCTGTCTCCAAGTCTTGGCCTACGCACAATGTTGCTTCCAAGTAGCTCTCTACGATGGTTGAAACATTTTTTCCAATCATTTATTATCATGGCTTCCTCGCTTTTAGAAATCCGGTATTGACAGGAGTGATGTGGATACTGTGGCTGACCTGGCCGTGGTGGCCGTAAGCTCATAACTTCAACGCGACCTCTTGGCAACATCAGATGAGGCACACAATCCATCAGGATTTTCTGTTCAAAAACATAGTAATAACTTTGTAGTTAGCAATGTAGTTAGCAATGTTCAAAGATGCACGGATGTTGTAATAGTAGAAAATTTTACCATGATATCTCTATTGATGTTACCGTAGCACACCGCGTGCACTAGTGGCACATATGGACCATAATTTTGAGGAATTCGATAATAGCTATTGTAATTCTCAAGATCAGTAAAAAATGTGATGAGACCATCTTTCTCCTTATAAGTTAATTGTGCTTCATCATTGTAGTAGTAGGTTCTGCCTACCATCTTCCGTACATTTTTTGAAGAATGAAAATAAGCTGTCAATGGGAATAAGCTGTCAAATATTTTGAAATAAACAATATAAATTACTTAGTAAATATGTTTAAGAAACTCACACAACGGTAGAACTGGAAGCGTGTCAACAAGGACCCAAATGGTCATATCATTTTTGTCGATGTCAGGATCACCAAGATCGAAGGTGAGAAGCATACCCTCATGAAAATCATACGCCTTGGAAAGGGCTTCCCAATTCGGGCAACCAAAATTGGATGAGTTCACAGAATTGTATAGTTTTACAGCAAAATCATAATCATGATGGGTCCTTAGTTGAATTATCTTTGTCTCCGTGCTTTCATTATCTTCAAAACCCATCTTATCCAAGACATAGCGTCTTGCATGGCATGGGATAAGCTAGTCGAATTGTAAAAGACGGAAATTACACGTTGAAGAAGCAGAGAAGTGGTGCAAAAATAACAAAAAACACTTGTCATCGTTGCGTACCGTATCAACATCGAAGGTCTTGTGGAGCTTGATGTTGAAGCGTCGACCTTCTACCAAATGAGGCCTGTCGCACATACCGTGCTTATCTTCGCAGTAATCGCACATAGCGAATTCCCTTTCATCGTCAGACATTTCCTAATAGGTAATTAATAATCCATCATGAATACATATGTAGTAGTTTGTAGCACAAACCACGCTCATCTTTTGCATTCAATAAGCAAATAACTAATAGGTAATTAATAATCCATCATCGAATACATATATAGTAGTTTGTAGCAAAGATCATCATATAATATCACTAATACATCTCGAATAATAGCTCCTCTAGGTTCACTGGGCCACGGTGGACACCCAAAGAGAAGGAACCATCACCGGATCATAGCTCCGGTGAGATCCCCAAATAATCTGCCAGGTATTGGAGAACCGGCCGTTCGCCAATGCAACCAAGTAGCGCTGGACGTGCGTGTTCTCCTCCGTGACACAGTGTTGAACCACCTGCGCGGGGGACTGAAGCCTCTCCACCGATGCAGGCCCACGTGACCGCCACCAAAGAAGCTCCGGATCGACGATGGGCTGGCTCCTCACTAAGCTGCGCTCACCAGAAGGTAGCACAACCCAGTACCAGCCCGGCGGAGCCCAGTCCCGGACATGGCCCCTCGGCCGAGTCGACGACGAGGATGCGGGATAGGCATCGTCGACGTCGAGAACAAAATGCTTAATTATGAAAACAAAATTAATAAACACTTAACAAAATTTGACATGACCTTTGCTAAAAACAGGACCAATTGAGCGCCTGAAATTTGCCAGAACGTAAACGAATCGACATTTATGGCAAAACATAGGCCACTCGGAAAAATATGACATGTCCAAAATGTGACATGTTCAAAATATGACATGTCCACTGCAAATTTGCATATAACAGGAAAAATTGCTTTAACTAAAAAAATAACAACAATTGCTTGAACTAAAAAAATACCTAGAATTCTGTTAACTACACCTACAACAATTGCTTGAACTTAATGAATTTTACTAGTCATCACCCATCGGTCGGACCGGTTAGCAATAAAAAAGGAACATATACATCTAATTAAAGTGTAAATGACATGTTCAAAAAAAGTGTAAATAAAATTGGTGTTACTAATGTTTCTTAATGAGAATAGAGAAAGTAACACTTTCTACATATTGTTGTAGAAAGTTATGATTGTTTCTACTACGTATCCATAGGAAGTGTCTAAAAGAGGTCTCAGAGGAGTTTAGCTTTCATTTGTTTGTCCTAAACAGTTGGGACAAAGGAAATTTTATTCACTTACTTGCACTTTGTTTCCCAAAAGAGAATTTTAAAGTCTTCTATCATACTAAGTTGGAAGATAGTCGGGAAGTCGTCGTGCTAAGGCCCCATAGGAAGATGTTATGATTTCTTCTCGCATGTGTACGTTTATCATTGCGAGGATGCATAGAGAGAGAGAGAGAGGAGAGGGAGAGATAGGGAGAAGGGGGGAGTAGAGAGAGAGAGGCAGAGAGAGAGAGGTCAAACATTCTGTGGTAATTGAATTGCTATCATACTAGTACCTCGTACTTTCAACATCTTCTTGTGGCCTAAGATGAAACAACAATTAGGAGTATGGTAAAAAGAGCAACTCAAAATGTCTTGAATGTTTCAAAGATAACCAAAATGTCTTCAATGTTACGAAAATAACAAAAATGTCTTGAACATTTTCCAACTTCTGCTTCTGGCATAAGAAGTTTCGGCAATCAACTAAAATCACATTCATCAAATGCATGAAATTATTGCAATGAATTGAGCAGTATGCAAATATCACATGTCACAATATCTGGTGATTCTCGTCACACCGCACGCCAGGTCGAGAAAGAGAACATCTAGATGTCACGTCGGTGGATGAAAAAACACATGTCTTTCTCACTGCAAACCCGTAGCCCTACTGTAGCCGGTCACCATCTGCCCCAGAATCACTGCTTGTGCCACTGCGTCTTCGCTCATCGCTGTAGACGCGATTCCAACGGCCTTCATCCGCTCCGCCCACTTCACCATCCACTCGTGGGCGCTGCACGCCATCACATGCAACAATACCCCTGATCTCTTGCAGGAACAAGCACCGTTCCACGTCTGAGCGCTCCATTGCTGACCCACGTGCAGGTAAGCTCTCCTCCAGGGCATCAAATAGGGCCCCATAGTAGTTTAGCATGTTGTCGATCCGGCCCATGAACTCGCGATTGTGGTCGGCCTTCTGCTCCATCACCACTATGAGCTTCGGCGATAGCTCCGCTGCATCACGGAGGAGCGCATCAGCCCTCGTCATGGTAGCATGGGCCTGCACTTTACCTTTCCTGTCGGGAGGACAAGTATCCACTACTACAAACTCATCAACGAGCAGAAGGTGGAGCTGTAGGGTGGAGACGATGACCAGTGCTTCGCCGCTCCTGACACCGAGGGGCTCGAAGCTGAGCAGCTGATTGATGTGGAGTTTCACCGAGTGGAACTGGAAGCTGATGTGCAGGCTCTCGGCTTCCCAGGCGAGGAGCGCACC
>NC_057798.1:44923319-44923627 GCF_018294505.1 Triticum aestivum | reverse complement strand
CTAAACCACCTAAAATTCTGTTAACTACACCTAAAACAACTAAAACACCTAAAACTCTTTTAAATACACTTAAAACAAATTCAACATTATTCTAAGAACACCTACATTATTATTCTAAGAACCTACCTTTTAAACTAAAACACCTAAAAATTCAACTAAAACACCTACATTATTTAACTAAAACACCTACAAATTCAACTAAAACACCTAAAAATTAACTACTCTCTAATAACTATAACTAGGGAGGGAGGGAGGAGGAGGAAGGAGGGAGGAGTATACCTCTCGGTGGAGGAGGTTCGGCGCTGGGG
>NC_057798.1:44922210-44923054 GCF_018294505.1 Triticum aestivum | reverse complement strand
GAGGAGGGCCGGTGCGGGGGGTGGGGGGGGGGCAGGGGAGGAGGGCCGGCACCAGGGAGGGCGGTCGGAGTAGGACGCGGGGGCGGCGGCCGGATCGGGGGACGACTGAGGGATTCGATCTGGTGTGAGCGTGTGAGTGTGAGTGAGGGGAGGAGTGGTGCGTGGGCCGGCGTGGGAGGAAGCAGAGAGGTGGGCTTAGCGGCAGCGCGGGGTAGGCGGCCCAGCGCTATAGCTAAAGCTGCAACGGGGGCCCGAGAGCGTGGCCCATTAGCAGTAGCGCTGGTTGTGAAATCCAGCGCTAGTGCTAACCTGCACCTGTAGCGCTTGTACTGGCCGGCGCTACTACTAAATGTCTACCTATAAGCATTTTCCTAGTAATGCAAGTTCATGTTTATGAATATTGAAAAATACTTCCCGCATTATAAAAAAGAAAATGATAAATATTTGCCGAGTGTCTGTTTGTCGACACGTGGCAAACCGAGCCCCGGAGTCACGGGCCGTCAACTGCATAGGGTGGGCCCATTGGACAGATCTTCGTTGAGTACACCCCGCCCCTGCACGGAAGTCCCCCCTGCACTCGGTAGATGGACAACTTTGCAGAGTACCAGCGCTTCACCGAGTAATTTTTTCCCGCACTCGGCAAAGATGCTCCTTTGCCGAGTTTTGCATCACTGCTGAGTTATTTTTTACCATGTACTTGGCTTTTGGTTAAGGAACTTAGCAATCAATTGGGCATGGGGCAACCTTGGCGATTCTAGTAGTTTATCGTGGTGGGGGTGGTGGCCTTATGTTGAGCTATTTGGCTATCTAGGAACGATGTGGTATTTTACACAAAGGAAAAATT
>NC_057798.1:44915763-44922116 GCF_018294505.1 Triticum aestivum | reverse complement strand
GTCTCATTTGCAGGTCATACATGTATGTACGCGTTGGATTCATACATGATCTGTTCTAAAGAGACCGGAGGAAACTGAGTTGTTTACATGAGTATTTTTTCGGCTGGAGTATACAACTAGGGATGTTTTTACTCATTAAGAATGGCGGTTAGTCCGCAGATGGACCCTCCATCACCCTAGCTACTATTGTTCAATATTTTAAACCACATCATCATGTTCTTTTTACTCTTTTTTTGTTTGAGTGTTTTGGGCTATGTGGATCTAGTTATGCAAAGGCCGAGTGTACACCCAATGCGTTTGCATCACCTTGATGCATCGATCAAATGAATATTCATTTATCAAGAAAATTTCTTCGCACATGATTTTTAAAATTTACAACCCCAAAGTGGTTTCATGGTACAAGCTGCTTAGAATATCGATACTTATTGGCCTCAGGCCGTGCATTGCGATTGGGGGCAATGACAACCATGTTGGCTCCGACAAATCCACCGATAGGGTCTGTGATGGAGGTCACCTAGGCGGTGTCCCCCAACTGAATATGGTTCCTGCCTCTCCCATTGACGGAGATGTGATGGAGGTGTGAAAGAGACCATAAGAGGGAAAACAAGGCACTGTCCGTCCGGCTTCAGAGTTTTCTAGTGGAACATGGGTGGGCCTTGGGCTCTCAACATCCAAACTAGCCTAGCGACGATCATCAACAAGAGATTGATGGCAGTCAAAACACACGATCTCACCTCTATGGCTAGATCAAAATTTGTTGACACATGCGTGTTGTGACCTTGTTAAACGTGTTGGCTTGAAGCTCGCTCCGGGAATGAAAATCTTTACCTTTTTCTTGAACTCATTAATATTGGCGCACGTGCCATGATCCTTTCTCTTGAAGCCTTTGTCAATATGAGTATTTATGTAAGCCGACTCCCTTGATATCAACGCTTGTCTTTGTTTACCATAGTGGAATAATCAATAATAGAACTATGTGATTGTGTGTGTAACATGTGATTGTGTGCAGACGCAAAGGCTGGAGAAATTTGGAGGTGGCAAAGCCCGATCTGCGACGGCGGTGGCGGGGCCTCCTAGCCTCCCACTCATAGCGTTTGTGTGGGCCGGTAGCACTGGGCGGCGACGTGGCGCCTGCAGAGGGCGCGGCGGGGTCGCAGGGATCTTGCCGGAACGTGGAGGGCCTCGCGGTGCCAGCTCCCACCTGGGGCGGCGGCGACGGCTAGGGCTGGGCTCGGCAGAGATCTGGCGCATGGAGCCTGCGGGTGGTGGAGGTGGATTGATCCGGGTGGCTCGGCTGCTTGTATGCACAAGGCTGGCAGTCGGAGGTTATAGCATTGCTGGCTGCCACATGTGGCCGACAACTGGTGGTTGCTACACGGATGGCTGTTGCACGTGTCCGGTGGCCGATGGCCCAAGGTGGTGCGACTCTGTCCTGGCGCTGGTTTGTGCTTTTCGCGACCATGTTCCGGTAGGCAACATAGGGTGGTGGCGGTGATCTACCTTCTCCTGGGTCCATGCTGATGGTGGTGGTTGACCTAGGGACCACGCACGGGCGGACCAGATCTAGGCCCGAGGCGAGTCTGAGCTGTCGGTTCAGGTAGACGAGATTGGGCTCGGTCAGGGTGGTGCCTGTGGCTGGGAAGGTCCCTCTCCCGTGGGTGTGGTAGTCGATGGCGGTGTTCTGGACACCGCTTTCTGTCGAGCACATAGGTGCCAAAGGCCACGGGCTTGGCGTCGGTCGAGCTTGCTTGACGGTGGCCGTCGATAGTCACAATGTTGTGTCTGCACCAGTCCACCGAGACCGTCTAGGGACCCATGGACGCCTCCTACGGTGGAGGCGTCAACCCCGATCCCATGGCTTATGCAGGGCTAGGAGTGAAAGGAGCCTCCTTTTACTCCTACTATGGTTGGTGCGTCGTGATGTGGGAGGGTGGTAGTGTCTCAGACGTGGATGCCGGGGCGGCGGCCCCAGATGGCGGTCCGCATATTTGACTTTCCGGCAAGCACCATGGTGAGGTGGTGACTTCCCCTCTTGGCAGTGTGAGCGGCGAGATGTATAGCGAAGTGTGGCCTGGGCACGCTCTCTGTCACTGACATTGGTGGCGCCCCAATCCGGATCTGGTGATCTGATATCACCACACTTGTCTTAGATTCCTCGTGGTGACACTAGGGAGCTGCAGAGCGAAAGCTTCATGCCTTGTTGCCTATGACAGCGACGTCCGCAGGTGCCGTTATCTTCTTGAAGAAGTCGTCATTGTGCTCCTCTCCGTGTCAGGGTTCCGGTTGAAGACCTTCGTTCATGCTGGCCTCGGTAGCGACGATGCTTTCTCCCTTGCGAGGGTGTTGTCGTGGAACCTAGGTGTTTAGGGCTTTGCGTGGGATTGTACTCCGATCCTCCTATGTTCTCTTTCAGTTGCATAGTCATGTGCGTCTTAGTGTTCTGAGTATCTGGGGATCGGCAGTGTTTGAGGGCTACCTCACCTCAGCGTATAGTCCGGCCGCGTACAATGATCGGTAGGTGCTTTATATATAAAGCAGGGCGAAAGCCTGTTTCGAGTAAATGCTGGAAGTGCTATCATCCTTTTTAAAAATGTAAGACAATATCCGTATTTCCATATTCGAATATAATCTCCCAAATCTTTAGACAATGTCTGTAGTGACTAGTTTTTTTTCCTTTGAGGCAAGTCTCAGGTGACTAGTGAATGTCCAAAAACGGCCTAAGACGACAAAGCATTAAGAATCGAAGAAAAAAATATAGTATAAAAAGTGAAAAGGCCCACGTATATTGTACAGTACTCCTGCGGCGTCCTGTCCAGACCAACCGGCCCAAATATCGGAACGGAGCCCTAGGTCCAACACAGAGTGCATATTCACTGGTGGAGTACATATACAGGGCATCCAAATTTCGATCGAGGTCACGCCGCCAACCCCCAATCCATTCCTGTCTTTCTTTCCCCGGCCGCCGCTCTGCCCTCTCCTGAAACTCACGCCGTCGGCCGCCTCTCTGACCTCTCGTTCGACGCCATGGACCTCCTCATGGACCGCATCCTCCGTTGCCTCCCTGTTCCACCTGAGCCAATCACCAACACCACCGGCGCCCTCCCTCTTCCTGCAGCTTTCGAGTCCGCTGCCAACTCCAGCGGCCGCCGCGTTAACATCAGCGCCCTCGCCGAGGACATCCAGCGCCAGATCGTCTCCAAGCTCCCCATGAAGGAGGCCGGCCGCACCACCGTGCTGTCCTCTGGCTGGAGATACATCTGGCGCTCCACCCCGCTCGACCTCGACGCCAACATCCTGATCCCCCGCGGCGACGGCGGATCTGATGACCCCAACGCCGTCGTAAGCCGCGTCTCCCAGGTCATCGCCTCCCACGAGGGCCCATTCCGATCCGTCCACCTCAACAGCAAGGCCATCCTACACCGGACGTCCAAGCTCAGGGAGTGGTTCCAGGCCTTGGCCAGGAAGGGCGTGCAGGATCTCGTCTTCGTCAACCGCTGGTCCCTCCTCTTCATCAGTCTTCCTCAAGAGATCCTGGAGTGCACCTCCCTGGTGCGTCTCTACGTCGCCGTGTGCAACTTCCCGTACACCGGCCTGCGCCCTGCCGCCGACGTCCAGTTCCCCGAGCTGCTGGAGCTCGGCCTGTGCTCCGTCGGCTTATGCGAGGTAGACCTGGACCGTGTGCTCGCCGGTAGTCCCAAGCTGGAGAAGCTGGCTTTCGTCTGCGGCCGCGTGGCGCCGACCCGCATCGACCTCGCTAGTCCCAGACTGAGATGCGTGCTGTTCTGGCACGCCGCTCCGTCACACCAGCTCGCCGTGGTGGACGCGCCGCGCCTTGAGCGCATCATTCTCTGGGAGGAGGACGCATACAGCAAGACCCCCGCCAAGATCAAGATTGGAAGTGCTCCGCTGCTGCGGGCTATTGGCTACCTCAACCCCACACTGCATGTGCTGCAGATTGGGGACGAACTAATCATGGTACGTATGTGTTCTCAAATTTCAAATGGATTGTTTATAATTCTGTCCATGCTGCTATATGCCTACTTGCACCGTGCTTGTTTACTATCCATTTTTTTTATTTTCCTGATCAGAAAACGCACAAAAGCATACATGTGTAGCGTACGTTCACTGATACACTAGCAATGTGCTGGGTTAACGTTTAACGGATGTTAGGAATAAATTCTTGATTAGACAAAGTATTTCTTCAGTTTACAAATACATGGGTCGACGGACAGCCTAGCAATAAAAAAAGGGACATATATGATACCTAATCAAATTGTTAATAACTTCTGTGCTACTAATGTTTTCTTAATAAAATTAGAGAAAAAGTACTTTCTATATATTATTATACAAACATATGAATTTCTCTACTGCTTATCCGATCCATAGGAAGGGATAGCTATATATTTTTTCACTAAGTTCGTTAGTGGGGGTAACAACGACTAATTAAGATACAGAAGAAAATGAGTTGAATGACATCGGATGTCGGAATAACCTTACCAATCTTTGAAAGTTTGAAGTACAATACTATATAGATGATGTCTCGATCACAAACAACTGTTAGCCAGTCAGAGAATAATGCGGTGGACTGAGAAACCTTATCACATGTGAAAATCAACTTGCATGTTAATTCAAGAAAAAAATACATAGTTGCACTCATGAATGAGTGATGTGGGACTTGTAATCAGAATGGGAGCAACTGATAAAACTTAAGAAGCCTACCTTCTTAAACGTTGGTGAAGTAGTCGATAATTTGTTCTCCATTAAAAGGTGAGGCAAATAATTGCATGAATCGCTTAACAAAAGGGTCGTTATGTGGAATAACTTACATGTGGCTAATTAATCTGTAAATAACATGGCAAGCTAACAACCTTCTGAAAAGAACCAACACATACATCATACACATATGGTATTAGAAATACTTCACTGATTTTAGACCCCACCGACATTCATATATTTCTCTGGCAATAGAATATAAACCGAGATCCAGTGAGAGAGGAATCGTTTTCATGCCTATAGAAATTCAGCCTCAAGTCAGACCTGCAAGATCAATTTTTTTTACCGTGGTTAGTTATTTCACCACAGTAAACTGTTTATGAAATTAAATTTACCATAGGCACTTCACTGATATTATTCACTGCGATAAAATTCCAGGGTTATTGTACATGACCTCCAGAGCAACATTCCGGAGAAAACTAATATTGAGCCTATAACTTCACAGTTATTGATTCTTTTTTCCTTTTAGAAGGGAAATATGTTAATTATAAATATTGATCCTATAAATGTACACATTTAACCTCAATCCTAATGCCATGCTACTGTTTTCTCCCAAATAAAAAAGGAACTAATTTTTCTATTTATACACCTAGAATATATACAGTTTATAGTCTCTCCTTTTAGTGAAATTGAATAAAAGCACCATAGTTATCAGTTGATAGTCTCATCGACAATTTAAATTGAACATGATTGTGGTTAATTACTATAATTATTTTAGTCATGAAGAGGAAGTACTATTATTGGAATATATACGGAGGTGGTCAGAGTTATTGATTCTTTTCTCCTTTTAGAAGGGAATTTTTGAGAACTGTAAATGTTGGTCCGATACATGAACAGATGTGAACCTAATCGTAATACCATACTACTGTCTTCTCACAAATAAAAAAAGAACTAATATTACTGTTTATGCACCTAGAAAGATTATATGTAAGAAAAACTACCATGCATCTTTGTACATATTAATTTTATTTTAGACTCCAAGCAATACGTAAATGCAAAAGTAAATTCAGAACCATGGCGAGAGTAGTAATAACTTGTGAAATTTGAGAACTGATTCTCAGTAGTATATATTTAAAACTCCAGGGAAGTGAACAAAAATACGAATATTTAACCAAATATTAAACGAGGACACCAACTTATACGCGAAGAAGGAGATCACCTACAATAATCACTATCCTCTTATTGTTCTTATGTGTGTTTGGCATGAACTGCTATATAGAACTACAATGTAACTGACCTTGTTATTGTGTGAACATTTCTCTCTGGAATGTCGATGCACATACAAATTAAAGTCTTCTGAAATGTTTTATTTTCCTCCATGTAACTTATGAATTAAGAGCAACAACATTCATAATGAACACATTTTACTTGGGCATTCAGCACGCTTGCTGTCCTTGACACCTAATGATGATGCCTTTTTACTAATGATTGAACACCATTCTCTCCCTTGAAAATTCACAACTTCAGTGCAGCATCAAGGAATTCATGGTGCACGCACAGATTATCCCCACTACGACATATAGCAGATGCCTCTTGAACAATACCTTCAGGTAACCAAGAAACACTAAAAGCTGCAAGGA
>NC_057798.1:44829756-44831526 GCF_018294505.1 Triticum aestivum | reverse complement strand
ACTGAGAAACCTTATCACATGTGAAAATCAACTTGCATGTTAATTCAAGAAAAAAATACATAGTTGCACTCATGAATGAGTGATGTGGGACTTGTAATCAGAATGGGAGCAACTGATAAAACTTAAGAAGCCTACCTTCTTAAACGTTGGTGAAGTAGTCGATAAATTGTTCTCCATTAAAAGGTGAGGCAAATAATTGCATGAATCGCTTAACAAAAGGGTCGTTATGTGGAATAACTTACATGTGGCTAATTAATCTGTAAATAACATGGCAAGCTAACAACCTTCTGAAAAGAACCAACACATACATCATACACATATGGTATTAGAAATACTTCACTGATTTTAGACCCCACCGACATTCATATATTTCTCTGGCAATAGAATATAAACCGAGATCCAGTGAGAGAGGAATCGTTTTAATGCCTATAGAAATTCAGCCTCAAGTCAGACCTGCAAGATCAATTTTTTTTACCGTGGTTAGTTATTTCACCACAGTAAACTGTTTATGAAATTAAATTTACCATAGGCACTTCACTGATATTATTCACTGCGATAAAATTCCAGGGTTATTGTACATGACCTCCAGAGCAACATTCCGGAGAAAACTAATATTGAGCCTATAACTTCACAGTTATTGATTCTTTTTTCCTTTTAGAAGGGAAATATGTTAATTATAAATATTGATCCTATAAATGTACACATTTAACCTCAATCCTAATGCCATGCTACTGTTTTCTCCCAAATAAAAAAGGAACTAATTTTTCTATTTATACACCTAGAATATATACAGTTTATAGTCTCTCGTTTTAGTGAAATTGAATAAAAGCACCATAGTTATCAGTTGATAGTCTCATCGACAATTTAAATTGAACATGATTGTGGTTAATTACTATAATTATTTTAGTCATGAAGAGGAAGTACTATTATTGGAATATATACGGAGGTGGTCAGAGTTATTGATTCTTTTCTCCTTTTAGAAGGGAATTTTTGAGAACTGTAAATGTTGGTCCGATACATGAACAGATGTGAACCTAATCGTAATACCATACTACTGTCTTCTCACAAATAAAAAAAGAACTAATATTACTGTTTATGCACCTAGAAAGATTATATGTAAGAAAAACTACCATGCATCTTTGTACATATTAATTTTATTTTAGACTCCAAGCAATACGTAAATGCAAAAGTAAATTCAGAACCATGGCGAGAGTAGTAATAACTTGTGAAATTTGAGAACTGATTCTCAGTAGTATATATTTAAAACTCCAGGGAAGTGAACAAAAATACGAATATTTAACCAAATATTAAACGAGGACACCAACTTATACGCGAAGAAGGAGATCACCTACAATAATCACTATCCTCTTATTGTTCTTATGTGTGTTTGGCATGAACTGCTATATAGAACTACAATGTAACTGACCTTGTTATTGTGTGAACATTTCTCTCTGGAATGTCGATGCACATACAAATTAAAGTCTTCTGAAATGTTTTATTTTCCTCCATGTAACTTATGAATTAAGAGCAACAACATTCATAATGAACACATTTTACTTGGGCATTCAGCACGCTTGCTGTCCTTGACACCTAATGATGATGCCTTTTTACTAATGATTGAACACCATTCTCTCCCTTGAAAATTCACAACTTCAGTGCAGCATCAAGGAATTCATGGTGCACGCACAGATTATCCCCACTACGACATATAGCAGATGCCTCTTGAACAATACCTTCAGGTAACCAAGAAACACTAAAAGCTGCAAGGAA
>NC_057798.1:44827329-44828121 GCF_018294505.1 Triticum aestivum | reverse complement strand
ACACTTTTTTGTGTGGGGCCATTGGACACAGTGTTGACTCAAGTGGATCACAAAAACTTGACCCAAATGAAATGTAAGAGGTGTGAATGTTATTCTCCTCTTCTCTTGATTTATAAAGAATAATACAATACTAATACACGTGTAATGAACGATAAAATGGCACCATTGCCAAAAGAAAAATATAGCCATTCTTTTTGCTGTGGTTTATGGTCGAAGAATGTATATTTAATATGCCTTATCATCAAATGTGTCATTCTTTTCTTTTCAATATATCTTGAATTATATTATTACAATAAAACCATTGAAGGCGGTATTTCCCGCCCTTGAAGTAAAGTGTTAACAGTCAGTTTTTAATTTTTATATTCTATTGTCTCTTGATTCACAAAAAGAATAAGTGGTTGCATAGTCACTTGATGCTGAGAAAATAAGGAATGTATGTATCTCTACCTTCTGTGTATTTTAATAAGTTCTTTACTGTAGGCTGGGACAAATGCCAGTCCAACTGCCGAGGTTCCGAGTGTCAATATCTTGGCCATTGATTTCCAGTTTGGAGCCGCCAAGGAAGAAAGGATGGTGCTATCATTTCTAACATGCTTTCCGAGAATTCAGATATTGCATGTCAAGGTATATGTGACATCCATGTTCTCCCACTTTTCCTTATTCTGAATCATTTGCACACAACAATTGACATGCAATATATGCCCCGCTAACACTTTTCTTTGTAGAATGGCGGATCTCTATTCAAAACCTTTGTCGACAGTGATGGCACATTATGGAAGAAGAAAATAGATC
>NC_057798.1:44813581-44826032 GCF_018294505.1 Triticum aestivum | reverse complement strand
GACATAGTAACTGTTTATTTTATGAGGTGTTTTCATGTGGCTAGCGTCAACTGTGTGAGCATTCTACATCGATGAAAGAATCACCTGCGAGGTTAACAACAATCTGGTTGTACGCCTCAGAAAAAATTGGTTCTAGTTTGATTATAATATTGATCATGGTGACGTGATTCCTGGATAATATACTTTAACTGCTTCAATACAGGCTTACGTAATATATAGTTGACGTCACAAGGTATATTGTTGGACTGATTATATATATCTATATCAGTTTTTTCAAGTGCTTTCGAATCTACACATCAAGTAGAGAGATATATGCACCGAGTTAAAATCAACAATATATGAGTTAAGTGATTGAATGTTACACCTTTACAAATTGTATGATGCAGGGTCAGGCATATGTTAAAGTAAGACATAATTTGGAATGCTCATTAAACAAATGCATTGCATAACATACTGATCTTTACTGAATAATCGTAACTTTAAATATACAACTTGACATTTCATGGGTTTTACATCTAAGCATATATAAATTTCTCCAGTTAGAGGTCATGTCATGTACCCCGCATAAACTGTTAAGTCCCAGTACACTAGACACCAGTGTGTGGGATCTAGTCGCCTGATCCCACATAATCTAGCAGTGGTGTGGACCCTAAGGGCACACCACTAGTATTGTCACTAGTACTAGTGTGGACTCTCTAAACTTCCACACCACTAGTAACAAGTCAATTATTAGTGGTGTGCTCTTCGCTTCAACGTCACTAGTGAGCCAGATATAATTGGTGTGTTAGTTGGATGACACGTCGCGCACCAATAATTCAGCTTTGCGCAACCTCCTTCTTCATCCTCTCGCCCTTCACTAATTTCTCCTCTTTCTCTTCTTTCTCCTTTCACTCTCCTCTATCTATTCTCCCTCTCTCTCCTTAGCTTTTCTTCTTCCTCTCTTCTCTCCCATTTACTATATATCTAGATCTCCCTCGATCTTCTCTTCCTACCAAAACTCCTTCACTTTCCAATGTCCTCAGGCACCTACCGATGGACCTGTGTCTGCTGTCCGTCACAACAGAGAATGCCCACATCAAAGACATGCTCGCTGCTGCCATCAGGAGTGAAATGAAGTGAAATGCAGCCCAGCGTAAATATCGTCTGATGTGTGGCGCAAAACAACAAACTTATAGGAAACTGGAACCACTTTAAGGAAAAGACGAAAAGACCCACAAAAACAACCGACTTATCAGCCCGAGCGACTGACACTCCATCTCAAGGTAGCTCAAGACGGCCAAGTGAAACAACCTGGAACAAAGCGAGAGATATTACGAGCGCCAGTGCCAGACTGACGACAGTGAAGCAATCTTGCAGGGGCAACCACGAGCAGTGCCCAACTAGCGCCAAGGAAGCAACCATGCAGTGTCGAGTGTGCGCATGCCGGCCACTTGCTGCCACAACCCGTGGCTGGACAAAACTACCCTAGTCGGCTGGCGCACGGGGCTAGAAGTAGCCGTCGGGCGGACCTAAGATGCCCGGCATGCGTGGCGAAGCGGGCCACACGCCCGAACCGGGACAACGCAGGGATCTCTCTAACTGGGAGAGCGCAACATGCAAGGCGGGCGCAACGCGGCCAGGGTGTCGCGACCGAACTAGGCCGCACGAGGCCGAGGGCGCCGACAGTCGGGTCTGGAGATGCCATCGTGCGCGGGGCTTGCTCGCGGTGGCACCCAACACCGCCCAATGACGGTGTCCCCGTACGCATGGTTGACCCATCACGGACCACCAACCTGGGACGCCCGGGTGTGCGTTGTCCGGGTTCTGATGGCGTGGGGAGCCCCCGAGAGGCCGACGCGGCATGCCACCACAGAACAAATGGCTCGGAGGGCAATGTTGACCTCGACGAGCCCTAGGAGGTGGGTACTCCAGCATCCTTTCTAGGAGTAATTTTCCCTTTGTTTATATGAGTGTATTTTGGGTAAAATATGCTCATATTGTTTATGTAATTTTTGAAAAATTATTAGCTCAGATTTAATAAGACGTTTGCACATATTTCACAAACTGTTCAAGTAATTTTCAAAAGTGGTCTAGGCACTCAGAAAAACGTACATGAAATTTCAATAACTTTTCGCACATCCTCAATAAATGTTCATTACATTTAATATAATCATCATACATTTCTCAAAGTGCTCATGCCATTTTAAAACTGTACACATGTTAAAAAGAGTGTCCATGAATATTGTACTCCTTCGATATGTAGACAATAATATATTGAGCGCCGACTACATTGCAACTCCCAGACTTGTCAAGGGAAGGAGGTAAAAACGGCCGACGAAGAGTTAATAATTCAGAGAAAAATATGAAGATCACAAAGGCCCACGAATGTTGTACTCCTGCGGCGCCCTGTCCCGACCAACCAGCCCTAATGTCGCAACGGAGCACTAGGTCTGACAGAGTGTGTAAAATCACTGGTGGAGTACTACTAGGGTATCGAAATTTGGATCGAGGTCACGCAGCCAATCCCCATTCCAATCCCGTCTCGCTTCCCCATTCCATTCTCCTCACACTCACGCCGTCGGCCGCCTCTCTGACGGTCTGACCTCTCCTTCCACGCCATGGACATCCTCGTCGACTGCATCCTCCGCTGCCTCCCTGCTCCACCTTGGCCAATCACCACCACTGGCGTCCTCCCTCTGCCTGGAAATTTCGAGTCCGCCACCTACTACAGCGGCCGGCGCGTCAACATCAGCGCCCTCCCCGAAGTCATCCAACGCCAGATCGTCTCCAAGCTCCCCATGAAGGACGCCGGTCGCACCGCCATCCTGTCCTCTAGCTGGAGATACATCTGGCCATCCTCCACCCCAGTCGACCTCGACGCCAATAGCCTGATCCCCGGTCTCTCGAGTCATCGGCTCGCCCTTTCCGATCCGTCTACCTCAACAACAAGGGCCATCTAACAAAAGACGTTGAAGCTCAGGGAGTGGATCAGGGCGTTTGCTAGCAAGGGCGTGCAGGATCTGGTATTGGTCCCTCGGCTTCATCAGTCTTCCTGAAGAGATCCTGCAGGCTGCAGTGCACCACCCTCATGCGTCTCTACGTCGCCGTGTGCAACTTCCCGTACACCGGCCTGCGCCCTGCCGCCGACGTCCGGTTCCCTGAGCTGCTAGAGCTCGGCCTGTGCTCCGTCGGCTTATGTGAGGTAGACATGGACCGTGTGCTCGCCGGTAGCCCCAAGCTGGAGAAGCTCGCTTTCGTCCTCGTTAGTCGCAAACTGAGATGCGTGCTGTCCTAGCACGCCGTTTCGTCACATCAGCTTGCCGTGGTGGTCGCGCCAAGCCTTGAGCGCGTCATACTCTGGGAGGAGGACGCATATAGCATTACCCCTGCCAAGATCAAGATTGGAAGTGCTCCGCTGCTTCGGGCTATTGGCTACATCAACCCCACATTGCATGTGCTCCAGATTGGGGACGAACTAATCATGGTACGTATTCTCAAATTTCAAATCGATTGTTTATAATTCTGTCCATGCTTCTATAAGCCTTCTTGCACCCTGCTTGTTTACTGTCCATTTTTTTATTTTCCTGATCAGAAAATGCACAAAATCACATATGCGTTCACTAATACACTAGTGTGCCCATTTGACATTTAATGGATGCTAGCAATAAATTCTTGATTTTACAAAGAAAATCTACTTAAAGTTAGGCAATGGGGGATAAAGTGATGTAGGATAATCATATATTTCTTTGCTTTAAAAATACTAGTCATCAACCCATGGGTCGGACGGGTTAGTCATAAAAAAGAGAGGAACATATACAACTAATTAAAGTGTAAATGACATGTTCAAAAGAAGTGTAAATAACATTGGTGTTACTGATGTTTCTTAATAAGAATAGAGAAAGAAATACTTTCTACATATTATTATTATTATTATTATTATTATTATTATTATTATTATTATTATTATTATTATACAAACAAATGAATTTCTCTACTACTTATCCATAGGAAGGTCCGAGATAGCTATTATTTTTCACTAAATTCTTTACTGGGGTAACGTCCACTAAGATACAGAAGAAAATGAGTTGAATGACATTGGATGTTGGAATAACCTTAGCAACCTTTGAAGTACAATACTATATACATGATGACTCGATCACAAACAATTGTTAGTCAGTCAAAGGATGATGCGGTGGGCTGAGAAACCTTAGCCCATGCGAAAATCAACTTGCACGTTAATTCAAGAAAAAAAAACATAGTTGCACTCATGAATGGGTGATGTGGGACATCAGAACGGGAGCAACTGAAAATCCTTAAGAAGCCCACCTTCTTAAACACGGCTGAAGTAGTCGATAAAATGTTCTCCATTAACAAGTGAAGCAAATAATTGCATGAATCGCTTAACAAAAGGGTCATTATTTGGAATAACTTACATGTGGCTAATTAATGTGTAAATAACATGGCAGGCTAACACCTTCTGAAAAGAACAAACACATACATCATACACATATGACATTAGAAATACTTTCCTGATTTTGGACCCATCGACATTCATATATTTCTCTGGCAATAGGAATATAAACTGAGATTCATCGAGAGAGGAATCATTTTCATGCCTATAGAAATTGAGCCTCAAGTCAGATCTGCAAGATCAAACTTATTTTTACTGTGGTTAGTTATTTCACCACACTAAACTGTTTATGAAATTAAATTTAGTATAAGCACTTCGCTGTTGTACTGCAATAAAATTCCAGGGTTATTGTACATGACCTCCAGAGCAACATTAGGGAGAAAACTATAATTATTGAGCCTATAAATTCACAGTTATTGATTATTTTTTCCTTTTAGAAGGGAAATTTGATAATTACAAATATGGAGCCTATAAATGAACACATTTAACAGGAATCCTAATGCCACACTATTGTTTTCTCACAAATAAAAAAACCTATTTTTCCTATTTATACACCTAGAATATATACAATTGATAGTCTCTCCTTTTAGTGAAATCGAGTAGAAGCAAAATAGTTATCAGTTGATAGTCTCGTCAGCAATTTAAATTGAACATGATTGCGCCTAATTACTCTAATTATTTTATTCATGAAGAAGAATTACCATTATTGGAATATTTAAAGAGGTGGTCACAGTTACTGATTATTTTTTTTGCTTTTAGAAGGGATTTTTTTCATAACTGTATATATGGTCCTATACATGAACGCACATGAACCTAATAGTAATGCCATAATACTGTTTTCACACAAATAGAAACGGAACTATTTTTTCTGTTTATACACCTAGAAAGCTTATATGTAAGCAAAGCTGCCATGCATCTTTGTGACTATTCATTTTATTCTGCAGTCCTCGCAATATCAAAATGCCAAAAAAAACTCAGAACCATGGCGAGTAGTAATAACTTGGGAAATTTGAGAACTCATTCTTGGTAGTATATATTTAAAACTTCAGGAAAGTTAACGGAAATAACAGCAGGACAAATACTTAACCAAATATTCTAAAACGAGCACACCAACTTCTACTTGAAGAAGGAATATCACCTACAATAAGTGTTCCCTCTTATTGTTCTTATGTGTATTTGGCATGGACTGCTATACAGAACAACGATGGAACCGACCATGTTACTGTGTGAACATTAGCCTCTGGAATGTCATGCGCATACAAATTAAAGCCTTGTGAAGTCTTTTGTTTTTCTCCATGTAACTCATGAATTAAGAGCAGCAGCGTTCATAATCAACATATTTACTTGGGCATTTAGCACCCTTGCTGACCTTAACACCTAATGATGATGTCTTTTTACTAATGATTGAACACTGATCTCTCCCTTGAAAATTCACAACGCCGGTGCAACATCAAGGAATTCATGGTGCATGCACACATTATGCCTGCGTTAAAGTTGCTTTTGCCACTACAACATATAGCAGATGCCTCTTGAACAATCCCTACAGGGAACCAACACTAAAAGCTACAAGGAAACCACAGATAGCAATCCAACAACTATTAAGAAGGAGATAACCCTCACACGCTCAATTAATATATATTGTAATTAATCACCTGAAGTAGAGATTCAGTTCTGGACCTGGAAAATAGAAATATTTCTTCGAAGTGGTCTGATTGTTGGTAGTGATGTTTTTTTGAATGTTGTATGCCGGGTAATGGTCGGAAAAACTGGAGACCAAATCTTGGGTAGCACATGTGTTGTGTGATCTTCCTTATGGTAGAAACAGTGGCTGCTAGGTCCTGTAGGTTGCATTCCAAATTACATGTGAAACTCGAGATAACTCGCCACCAGCTAGTCCTGATGTGCAATCCCTACCCGGTACTACTGTGTGTCTACACACTGGTCAAGATGGTATTAGCTCACTGTGCACCACAGATCGTAATGACTCCTTTTAATTAATGAAAGGTGCCGCTGGATTAGAAGGTCGGCACAAAAAAGTGGACGCATGGGGAAGATGAAACAAGAACCTCTAGGCGCAAGCACCATGGAGAGATTAGGGAATGATACTTGAAATAGATAAAGGGGTGACCGTGGGAAAGATCTTTGCTGCTCATTTTCTCTTCTTTGCAAATTATTTTTCTTTCTGAGAGATAACAGGCATACATGAAGCCGTAAGGCTCTGCTTGGCTTTTTCTTCGCTTTTGCGACTTCGTTTTCTTTTCTGGGAGATCGCAGCCTATAGATGAGCCCCGTTAGGAACAAGTGTAGAGGTGGGACTAAGGGCAATGCCTTCTTGATATACTTCATCCAATGATTGTTGATAACTAGTAGAGATACCGAATGGATAATTTTGATTGTTTTTCTAGGATTAGCGTGAGCCTCCAATGGTGCTTCCATTTCGTAAATATAAGATATAACATGAAGAGATGTTATCTACGACTCTTCATGATACCTTCTTCATATTATAAGTGAATTCCCTGGATGTGGATGCCTAAAAGACAGGGAAACTGTTTGTTTTTAAAATTTATTTTCCCTCGGCTTATATCAGTGTATTTTAGGTAATATACGCTCATATTTCCCTCGGCTTAGAAATATTATCAGCTCAGTTTTCATAAGAAGTTTGCACGTATTTCTAAAACTATTCATGTAATTTCCAAACAATGTTCACGCATTTAGAAAAATGTTCATGAAAGTAAACAACTTTTCGCACATCCTCAATAAATGTTCATTAGATTTAATATAATCTTCGTACATTTCTCAAAGTGTTCATGGCATTTAGAAAATGTTCACATGTTAAAAAAAGTATCAATGAAATTTCTAACAATGTTCATGAGTTAATTTTGGGTACAAAGACTAGATCGATGGACTTCATCATTGACCGCATCCTCTACCTCTTCTCTGCTCCACCGGGGCCAACAAGCATCACTGGAGTTCGTCTCCATCCATCTTGCTGATGAGAGCCCACAATGTACCTATGATAGTTTAGTAAGTTACTATTCTATGGTGAACATAATGCGTGTTGTCAAACTTAAGGGCCCAGACAACATTATCTGAAGAGCTACATAGGTAACACATATTGTTCAGTGTTTCAGTAACCTCTAGGTGATAGGTGGATATATCTGCAAGGAACGAAGGCACCATTAGATAAACATGATCCGATTTAACGACCTTATAATCATGGAGACGTCCATGTTGTGGTTCATCAAAGCAGGACTATAGAAGAGAATCGATTCCTGTTTGGAGGAGTTATACAACTCAAGGGTGATCCTTCTACTGAACAAACAAAATATATTAGACTTGCGATACAAGGTAACTGGTATTACTGTCGCAATGACACACTTTATGTATACCATGATCCAAAGTTTCACGGATCCTTATCTCTCTACTCCAAGAAACCACTTATATTTTAAGTATCCAAATTGATGTTCTTTTTTTTTTAATTTATTATTATTCTCGCTGCAACAACCAATAACTTTTACCACTCTTGTATATTAATTCATGGGACAATAATACAATCTGCAGATTCTCAAACAGTTTGTTCGCACAATATTAATTCGCCTGTGATCCTCCGCAATGTACCTATTGTTTAGTAGTTATTATTCTATGGTGAACATAATGTGTGTTGTCCAATTTAAGGGCCCAGGCAACATGATCAGAAGACCTAGGCCGGTAACACATATTGTTTTGTGAATCCGTAACATTCAGGTGATAGGTGGAGGTATCTACAAGGAACCAAAGACACCATGAGACAATGGTGATCCATAAAAGTTAATGCATGGTTCTGGTTTAACGACCTTAATTGTGGAGACGACCATGTTGTGGCTTCGTCAAAGCAGGACAACAGAGGAGAATGGAATCCGGCATGGAGGAGTTCTACAACTCATTGGTGATCCTCCTAGCAAACAAACAAAATACATTAGACTCATTATACAAGGTAACTAATAGTATGGTTGGAGATGCCGCTCATACTCTCATCAGCCCTACGCTGGGATGATAACTATTGGGATACCATGAGATAAACATGGTCCAGAGAACATAATGCACGCTTCCAGTCTAACGATCTTAATCGTGGAGACGACCATGTTGTGGTTCGTCAAAGCAGGACTATACAAGAGAATAGGTTCCTATGTGGAGAAGTTCTACAAAGCAAGGGTGGTCCTCCTACTGAACCAACAAAATATATAAGACTCACGATACAAGGTAACTGTTATTACTGTCGCACTAACACACTTTGTGTAGACCATGATCCAAAATTTCTCCTCTACTAATCTCTCTACTCCAGGAAACCACTTATATTTTAAGTATTCTAATTGATGTTCTTCGTTTTTAAGTTGTTATTATTCTTGCTGCCACAACCAATACCTTTTACCACTCTGGTATATTACTTCATGGGACAATAATACCATCTGCAGATTCTCAAAGTTCACACAAGACCTGTGACAACTTGTGTGTGACTGAGATGCCGCTCAGACTCTCATCCGCCCTTCGTTGGGACAATAACTATTGGGATACTTACATGGATGTGCTACAATACCTTATCTGTCTTGCAGGCTATCAAGCATTTTCTGGCGTCATTGCCGGGGAGCTAAGCGCATAGCAGCTGACAAATATCAAGTACCCAGGCATTGCCATTATTTTCTACTTCACTTATTGGACATATGGATCATTTCTTTAAAAAACTTTTGTACCTAAGATGATACCTACACTTCATACCAATTGCCTCTGCCAGATGTTATCTACGACTCTTCATGATAACTTCTTCATATGATAAGTGAATTCCCTGGATGTGGATGCCAAAAAGACAAGGAATTTTTTTTGTTTTAATTTTATTTTCCCTCGGTTCATATCAGTATATTTCGGGTAATATACGCTCATATTTTTGCCATAATTTTAGAAACATTATTAGCTCAGTTTTAATAAGACGTTTGCACATATTTTTATAAAGTTTCATGTAATTTGCAAAAATGGTTCACGCATTTAGAAAAACAGTCATGGAAGTTAATTACTTCTCCGATATCCTCAAGAAATGTTCATTACATTTAATATAATCTACATACATTTCTCAATGTGTCCATGACATTTAAAAAATGTTCACATGTTAAATATATTATGCATGAAATTTCCAAAAATCTTCATTAATGGTTACAAAAACTAGATTGATGAACTTCATCACTGATGGCATCCTCTACCTCTTCTCTGCTCCACCTGGGCCAACAAGTATCACTGGAGTTCGTCTCTACCCATATTCCTGATGAGATCCAATAATGTACCTATGATTGTTTAGTAAGTTATTATTCTATGGTGAACATAATGTGTGTTGTCCAATTTAAGGGCCCATGCAACATGATGTGAAGACCTACGCGGGTAACACATATTGTTTTGTGAATCCGTAACATCAAAGTGATAGGTGGAGATATCTAGAAGAAACAAAGACACCAGAGATAACCGTGATCCAGAAAACTTAATGTATGGTTCTGGTTTAACGACCTTAATTGTGGAGACGACCATGTTGTGGCTTCGTCAAAGTAGGATAATAGAGGATAATGGAATCCCACATGGAGGAGTTATACAACTCATTGGTGATCCCTCCTACCGAAAAAACAAAATACATTATACTCATTATACAAGGTAACTAACAGTATGGTTGCAAAGGCACACTTGATGTACACTATGATCCGAAGTTTCTCAGCGCCTAATCTTTTTACTGGCGAAACCACTTTTATTTCCCATCTTATAATTTATTTTGTTCACTTTTAAGTTGTTATTATTCTCACTGCCACAATCAACGCTTTTTACCACTCTGGTATATTAATTCATGGGACAATAATACCATCTGCAGATTCTCAAACAGTTAGTTGACAGAAGACCTGTGACAACTTGTGTGTGACTGAGATGCCGCTTATACTCTCATCCGCCCTACACTAGGATGATAACTATTGGGATACCATGAGATAAACATGATCCAGAGAACTTAATGAACACTTCTGGTCTAACGACCTTAATCCTGGAGACAACCATGTTGTGGTTCGTGAAAGCAGGTCTATAGAAGAGAATAGGTTACTGTGTGGAGAAGTTCTACAAAGCAAGGGTGGTCCTCCTACTGAACCAATAAAATATATTAGGCTCACGATACAAGGCAACTGTTATTACTGTCGCACTAACAAACTTTGTGTAACCATGATCCAAAGTTTCTCCTCTCCTAATCTCTCTACTCCAGGAAACCACTTATATTTTAAGTATTCTAATTGATGTTCTTTATTTTTAAGTTTATTATTCTCGCTGCCACAACCAATACCTTTTACCACTTTGGTATGTTACATCATGGGACAATAATACCATCTGCAGATTCTCAAAGTTCACACAAGACCTGTGAGAACTTGTGTGTTACTGAGATGCCGCTTATACTCTCATCCGCCCTATGCTGGTATGATAACTATATATTGGGATGCCATGAGATAAACATGATTCAGAGAACTTAACACACACTTCTAGTCTAACGACCTTAATCGTTGAGACGACCATGTTGTGGTTCGTCAAAGCAGGACTATAGAAGAGAATAGGTTCCTGTGTGGAGAAATTCTACAAAGCAAGGGTGGTCTTCCTACCGAACCAATAAAATATCTCACTCACGATACAAGGTAACTGTTATTATTGTCGCACTAACACAATTTGTGTACACCATGATCGAAAGTTTCTCCTCTCCTAATCTCTCTACTCCAGGAAACCACTTATATTTTAAGTATTCTAATTGATGTTCTTTATTTTTAAGTTGTTATTATTCTCGCTGCCACAACCAATACCTTTTACCACTCTGGTATATTTCATCATGGGACAATAATAGCATCTGCAGATTCTAAAAGTTCACACAACACCTATGACAACTTGTGTGTGACTGAGATGCCGCTCATACTCTCATCCGCCCTTCGTTGGGACAATAACTATTGGGATAGTTACACGAATGTGCTACAATACCTTATTTGTCTTGTAGGCTATCAAGCATTTTCTGTCGCCATTGTCGGGGAGCTAAGCGCATAGCAGCTGTTAAATATCAAGTACCTAGGCATTGCCATTATTTTCTACTTCAATTATTGGACATATGGATCATTTCTTTAATAAACTTTTGTACCTAAGATGATTCCAACACTTCATACCAATTATATATGCCAGATGTTATCTACTACTCTTCATGATAACTTCTCCATATTATAATTGAATTCCCTGGATGTGGATCCAAAAAGACAAGGAAAATGTTTGGTTCAAAATTTTATTTTCCCTCGATTTATATCAGTATATTTCAGGTAATATACGCTCGTATTTTTTACGTAATTTCAGAAATAATATTAGCTCAGTTTT
This sequence comes from Triticum aestivum, assembly GCF_018294505.1. Classification (NCBI taxonomy): domain Eukaryota; kingdom Viridiplantae; phylum Streptophyta; class Magnoliopsida; order Poales; family Poaceae; genus Triticum; species Triticum aestivum. The sequence goes on along the minus strand of NC_057798.1, from coordinate 44,814,250 downwards.
AATAAGACATATGCACGTATTTTTATAAAATTTCATGTAATTTGAAAAAATGGTTCACGCATTTAGAAAAAATTCATGGGAGTTAATAACTTTTCCCACATCCTCAAGAAATGTTCATTACATTTAATATAATCTACATACATTTCTCAATGTGTTCATGACATTTAAAAAAATGTTCACATGTTAAATATATTATGCACGAAATTTCTAAAAATGTTCGTTAACGGTTACAAAGACTAGATTGATGAACTTCATCACTGACCGCATCCTCTACCTCTTCTCTGCTCCACCTAGGCCAACAAGTATCACTGGAGTTCGTCTCTACCCATATTCCTGATGAGATCCAACAATGTACCTATGATTGTTTAGTAAGCTATTATTCTACGGTGAACATAATGTGTTTTGTGAATCCGTAACATCAAAGTGATAGGTGGAGATATCTACAAGAAACAAAGACACCATGTGATAACTGTGATCCAGAAAACTTAATGCATGGTTTTGGTTTAACGACCTTAATTGTGGAGACGACCATGTTGTGGCTTCGTCAAAGCAGGACAATAGAGGAGAATGGAATCGCACATGGATGAGTTATACAATTCATTGGTGATCCTCCTACCCAAAAAACAAAATACATTAGACTCATTATACAAGGTAACTAATAGTATGGTT
>NC_057798.1:44808072-44813412 GCF_018294505.1 Triticum aestivum | reverse complement strand
TTCACTTTTAAGTTGTTATTATTCTCACTTCCACAACCAATGTTTTTTATCACTCTGGTATATTGCTTCATGTGACAATAATACCATCTACAGATTCTCAAATAGTTAGTTCACACAAGACATGTGACAACTTGTGGCACCCTGGCTCAGAGAAACCGGAACGCCCCGTATTCCAGCCCAGAGATCGAGATGAAGTCTTCCAGAATATGGTGCTTCTTGACATAGAACAAATCAACTCTTATTACAAAGGATAAATACAAAGGTCTGATGTTACAAAGGATCACATCAGCACGGCGACACTACGCCTGCGATACTACACTTGCTCTATGCTAGCAGCAGAATAACTCGAAGCAGCCGAAATCTTCTTGCAGCGAAACAACGACGAAGGTGGTGAACTCCACTCCGCAGGGACTCTGGCTGGGACACGATCTAGCTCGCACGAACGGAAACCATGACAAGCAATCAAGCAATCACGGCATCACCTGCAATCTGGCATGACACGCCAGGTCAGTACATTGAATGTACTTGCAAGCTCACAACAACCAAAAGCATCAAGGAAAGACAACAACATAGCATTAAGCAGGTTAATTAAATTAACAGCTACCATGATACGAAAGCAACTACTAAGCATGATATGAAACTACTACAATACTGATAAATCAACATATCCATCCCAACAACAATCTCACTCTTGGCTAACCGGCCAAGCAACATACCATCTCGATCACCTCGTGATCAAAACCAAACTATGATCATTCACGGATCACAAACGATCATCCACATGATCACCTCGTGACCACATCACAAACTGAATGATCATCCTCAAGATCATCTCAACATCATCATCAACATACTGCCAAACTGTTACCGCTCACATATATCATATAAATCATCTATAAGTCATTCCGTCATGTGAGTGTTGATCGAACAGTGTGACCTAATACGAACTTGTGCCCATGACCGAGGACGCGGCTATCGATAGATTAAACACACACACACACACACACTCTATAGAGGTAGCGCACTTTACCCACACCACATAACCCATGGCATCGCACTCCCATTCGGGTGGACCAATGATGTTTTGACAAAACCGATCTACTGCCATGACACTCTCTCGGCCACTCCGACCAACACCCCTTTTTGGGTTCAGTCCTGGGTGACCAAGCCTACCAAAGGCAAAACAACCACCGTCGTGGCAAATAAATGGTCCCAAACGGGGACAAGGTACCATAACAACAACAGGTCCACAAGGTTTATGTACGCCTACCTGATCAGGGTAGCGCGTGCCCATAACCTTCCCTAGTTGGAGGCACCGTCGAGAGGCATGACAATAGACCGCGTCAGGGCCTCCCCATACTAAGGCAAATGTGGTTGCACTGGAAAAAGCCCGTTTCAGTGGCACCTGACCAACTTAATGACGGAATTTATCCCCAAAATATGACAATGATAACTGATACTCTGCTATCATCTACCAACCTGTAACCCAAGTCATAGCAATATCCAACGACTAATCCAAAGTATATAATCATCATACCAAAATACTCCGAGATAGCATAACACTACTATCATGATGAATCCGAAAACAATAATCCTACCACTCCAATAACAAGAACAAAGCTATCCAGCTAAGATCCACATGTAAACATCATCTCCGAAAATAATACTCCAAGCAACAGAACATCAACTATCATCATAAAGATAATCATACTAACCACTAATAATCCAAAGGCAGCATGACATCCAAAGTAATACTCCAAAATATAAAACCAGATACCAACATGAAAGTAATCATAATACCAACCACTAATACTCCAATGACAACATGATACTCATCAACTGCAAGCATAACTCCTAGTAATCCGAACAATAGCATGGCAACAGCAAGATCAAAATAACACTCCGTGAAAATGCCATCCACAAAGTCATGTAGCTAAAGCAATATTTTAAACAAGTTCAAATAGATTAAACCATGTCACTGCATTACAGTGATGCAAATGGAGGGTGTGGCTTGCCTGGGAAAGATGGATTCACCGTGTGGAAGTGCGAGAAACTCGCGGAATGAATCACCGGAAATCTTTCTCTCTCGGAGGGGCTGAATAAGGGCAAGGGCATAATGGTCATTTTTAGAATATTAACACATGGTGAAAATGATTCCATCAGAACGGGCTTGGCGAAACAAAGATGTGGGATTTGGAATCACCTGATTTGGAGTTGCGAGAAAAAGATATAAGGGTTTGACTGCCAGGGACCTATCAGTAAAAATTTATCCACAAATAAGTCCTTGACTGGAAAAACAGAAAATGTATTTGGCAGGATACGCTTATTGTATGTACACTTGATGGATCGTGCATATGTGTATGTGCTGTTGTGAGTTTCATTGAGTGATTTCTGGATTTGATCATTTAATTGTGAGAATTATTGATTGTTTGCTGTTGAAATGTGTAAAACTGAAATCTATGAATGAAAAAGACTGAATGTTATGGATTTATGAAAATCTGTGAATGTTGTGGATCGAATAATATTTGGGCTCTAAAAAGGCTATGTTCCAAACAATAGTGGACGGTAAAAAAGGCCTACGGAAAGGGACTGCGAAATTGAAGAGGGCTAGAAATAAAAAGGCCGAATTGCTGGGCAAGGCCCATGTAGGTGATCATAATTGGCAGGAAAAAAATATATAAAAGGCTGAATTAATGGGCTCAGCCCATGTAAAACACTCAATCGGACCGGGCTGAATCTTGTCAACAACCTTTTCAATTGATTGCAATTTTGCCACATCGGATCCAACGTGGCTTGGGCAGACATCACTGGTTCCAAAACAGAAGGTCGTAGGATCCACGACCTTTTGTTTTGGTCGTAACCGGCTACGACCTTATCCCGAAGAAGGTCGTTAATTTCAGTTTACGACGACCAGCTTTTGACCATCCGGTTTTGGTCAAAAAAGGTTGCAAATGGAAAACGATGACCATTCAGTGACCAATAGTGATGGTCGCAAGTTGACGTATTTCTTGTAGTGTCGTGACACCTAGGAGCTCGATGCCGAGCAGCTGATTGATGGGGAGTTTCACCGGGTGGAACTGGAAGCCGATGTGCAGGCTCTCGGCTTCCCGTGCGAGGAGCACACCGATGACGGTCATGAACTCGTCCTCCTCGTTGACAATGGTCAGACGGAGGGTTTGGTCATGTGCGCCCGCTCCTGGACGCTTGGCAAAGAGGCGGAGGAGCATAAGCCACTAAGCGGCATCAGCGCTGCCCGGATCGACGACGTGGAGCACGGCATTCCTCTCCATCCGAGCTGCATCGATGATGACACAGTTTGCCGTGGTATGGCAAGGCGGAGGAACGGGCACATCTCGGCGAAGTGGTGACGCACCGCGGCGGCCGCTGGTGCGGGGGTAGTCTTGCACAGCTGGAGAGCGCGACACACGTCCTGGCATGGTTGAACCACGCGCAGTGCTAGAGCGTCGGCAAACGTAGACGCGATGCAGTGCAGGGTCCCTCCGATGTTGATCGATGCGAGACTGCTGCATATCCTCTCCAGCCCCTTCTTTATGAGGTCCTTGTCCCCTTCGTCAAATGCGTTGGTCTAGAAATATAGAAGTGTGATAAGGTCTATCGCGCGCTGCTCGTACTGATGCTGCGATGCAGGCGCCATCGGGGATGCTGTAGTAGGCGCTGCTGCCGATCTCACCTCCGGCACGAGTAATGTCATACTACCATTGATGCTAGAGTGTATGAATGTCCTGTTGAGTCCGTTTTCGAGATCCACCCACCACGTTGTCCTTAGAGGTGTGTTCACCGATACACTAGTGTGCCCTTTAACAGATGCTAGGAATAAATTCTTGATTTGACAAAACGAATTTTACTTAATGAATTTTACTAGTCATCACCCATCGGTCGGACCGGTTAGCAATAAAAAAGGAACATATACATCTAATTAAAGTGTAAATGACATGTTCAAAAAAAGTGTAAATAAAATTGGTGTTACTAATGTTTCTTAATGAGAATAGAGAAAGTAACACTTTCTACATATTGTTGTAGAAAGTTATGATTGTTTCTACTACGTATCCATAGGAAGTGTCTAAAAGAGGTCTCAGAGGAGTTTAGCTTTCATTTGTTTGTCCTAAACAGTTGGGACAAAGGAAATTTTATTCACTTACTTGCACTTCGTTTCCCAAAAAAGAATTTTAAAGTCTTCTATCATACTAAGTTGGAAGATAGTCGGGAAGTCGTCATGCTAAGGCCCCATAGGAAGATGTTATGATTTCTTCTCGCATGTGTACGTTTATCATTGCGAGGATGCATAGAGAGAGAGAGAGAGAGGAGAGGGAGAGATAGGGAGAAGGGGGGAGTAGAGAGAGAGAGGCAGAGAGAGAGAGGTCAAACATTCTGTGGTAATTGAATTGCTATCATACTAGTACCTCGTACTTTCAACATCTTCTTGTGGCCTAAGATGAAACAACAATTAGGAGTATGGTAAAAGAGCAACTCAAAATGTCTTGAATGTTTCAAAGATAACCAAAATGTCTTCAATGTTACGAAAATAACAAAAATGTCTTGAACATTTTCCAACTTCTGCTTCTGGCATAAGAAGTTTCGGCAATCAACTAAAATCACATTCATCAAATGCATGAAATTATTGCAATGAATTGAGCAGTATGCAAATATCACATGTCACAATATCTGGTGATTCTCGTCACACCGCACGCCAGGTCGAGAAAGAGAACATCTGGATGTCACATCGGTGGATGAAAAAACACATGTCTTTCTCACTGCAAACCCGTAGCCCTACTGTAGCCGGTCACCATCTGCCCCAGAATCACTGCTTGTGCCACTGCGTCTTCGCTCATCGCTGTAGACGCGATTCCAACGGCCTTCATCCGCTCCGCCCACTTCACCATCCACTCGTGGGCGCTGCGCGCCATCACATGCAACAATATCCCTGATCTCTTGCAGGAACAAGCACCGTTCCACGTCTGAGCGCTCCATTGCTGACCCACGTGCAGGTAAGCTCTCCTCCAGGGCATCAAATAGGGCCCCATAGTAGTTTAGCATGTTGTCGATCCGGCCCATGAACTCGCGATTGTGGTCGGCCTTCTGCTCCATCACCACTATGAGCTTCGGCGATAGCTCCGCTGCATCACGGAGGAGCGCATCAGCCCTCGTCATGGTAGCATGGGCCTGCACTTTACCTTTCCTGTCGGGAGGACAAGTATCCACTACTACAAACTCATCAACGAGCAGAAGGTGGAGCTGTAGGGTGGAGACGATGACCAGTGCTTCGCCGCTCCTGACACCGAGGGGCTCGAAGCTGAGCAGCTGATTGATGTGGAGTTTCAC
>NC_057798.1:44805623-44806467 GCF_018294505.1 Triticum aestivum | reverse complement strand
GAGGAGGGCCGGTGCGGGGGGTGGGGGGGGGGCAGGGGAGGAGGGCCGGCACCAGGGAGGGCGGTCGGAGTAGGACGCGGGGGCGGCGGCCGGATCGGGGGACGACTGAGGGATTCGATCTGGTGTGAGCGTGTGAGTGTGAGTGAGGGGAGGAGTGGTGCGTGGGCCGGCGTGGGAGGAAGCAGAGAGGTGGGCTTAGCGGCAGCGCGGGGTAGGCGGCCCAGCGCTATAGCTAAAGCTGCAACGGGGGCCCGAGAGCGTGGCCCATTAGCAGTAGCGCTGGTTGTGAAATCCAGCGCTAGTGCTAACCTGCACCTGTAGCGCTTGTACTGGCCGGCGCTACTACTAAATGTCTACCTATAAGCATTTTCCTAGTAATGCAAGTTCATGTTTATGAATATTGAAAAATACTTCCCGCATTATAAAAAAGAAAATGATAAATATTTGCCGAGTGTCTGTTTGTCGACACGTGGCAAACCGAGCCCCGGAGTCACGGGCCGTCAACTGCATAGGGTGGGCCCATTGGACAGATCTTCGTTGAGTACACCCCGCCCCTGCACGGAAGTCCCCCCTGCACTCGGTAGATGGACAACTTTGCAGAGTACCAGCGCTTCACCGAGTAATTTTTTCCCGCACTCGGCAAAGATGCTCCTTTGCCGAGTTTTGCATCACTGCTGAGTTATTTTTTACCATGTACTTGGCTTTTGGTTAAGGAACTTAGCAATCAATTGGGCATGGGGCAACCTTGGCGATTCTAGTAGTTTATCGTGGTGGGGGTGGTGGCCTTATGTTGAGCTATTTGGCTATCTAGGAACGATGTGGTATTTTACACAAAGGAAAAATT
>NC_057798.1:44782509-44804864 GCF_018294505.1 Triticum aestivum | reverse complement strand
ATTGGCGCACGTGCCATGATCCTTTCTCTTGAAGCCTTTGTCAATATGAGTATTTATGTAAGCCGACTCCCTTGATATCAACGCTTGTCTTTGTTTACCATAGTGGAATAATCAATAATAGAACTATGTGATTGTGTGTGTAACATGTGATTGTGTGCAGACGCAAAGGCTGGAGAAATTTGGAGGTGGCAAAGCCCGATCTGCGACGGCGGTGGCGGGGCCTCCTAGCCTCCCACTCATAGCGTTTGTGTGGGCCGGTAGCACCGGGCGGCGACGTGGCGCCTGCAGAGGGCGCGGCGGGGTCGCAGGGATCTTGCCGGAACGTGGAGGGCCTCGCGGTGCCAGCTCCCACCTGGGGCGGCGGCGACGGCTAGGGCTGGGCTCGGCAGAGATCTGGCGCATGGAGCCTGCGGGTGGTGGAGGTGGATTGATCCGGGTGGCTCGGCTGCTTGTATGCACAAGGCTGGCAGTCGGAGGTTATAGCATTGCTGGCTGCCACATGTGGCCGACAACTGGTGGTTGCTACACGGATGGCTGTTGCACGTGTCCGGTGGCCGATGGCCCAAGGTGGTGCGACTCTGTCCTGGCGCTGGTTTGTGCTCTTCGCGACCATGTTCCGGTAGGCAACATAGGGTGGTGGCGGTGATCTACCTTCTCCTGGGTCCATGCTGATGGTGGTGGTTGACCAAGGGACCGCGCACGGGCGGACCAGATCTAGGCCCGAGGCGAGTCTGAGCTGTCGGTTCAGGTAGACGAGATTGGGCTCGGTCAGGGTGGTGCCTGTGGCTGGGAAGGTCCCTCTCCCGTGGGTGTGGTAGTCGATGGCGGTGTTCTGGACACCGCTTTCTGTCGAGCACATAGGTGCCAAAGGCCACGGACTTGGCGTCGGTCGAGCTTGCTTGACGGTGGCCGTCGATAGTCACCATGTTGTGTCTGCACCAGTCCACCGAGACCGTCTAGGGACCCATGGACGCCTCCTACGGTGGAGGCGTCAACCCCGATCCCATGGCTTATGCAGGGCTAGGAGTGAAAGGAGCCTCCTTTTACTCCTCCTACTATGGTTGGTGCGTCGTGATGTGGGAGGGTGGTAGTGTCTTAGACGTGGATGCCGGGGCGGCGGCCCCAGATGGCGGTCCGCATATTTGACTTTCTGGCAAGCACCATGGTGAGGTGGTGACTTCCCCTCTTGGCAGTGTGAGCGGCGAGGTGTATAACGAAGTGTGGCCTGGGCACGCTCTCTGTTACTGACATTGGTGGCGCCCCAATCCGGATCTGGTGATCTGATATCACCACACTTGTCTTAGATTCCTCGTGGTGACACTAGGGAGCTGCAGAGCGAAAGCTTCGTGCCTTGTTGCCTATGACAGCGACGTCCGCAGGTGCCGTTATCTTCTTGAAGAAGTCGTCATTGTGCTCCTCTCCGTGTCAGGGTTCCGGTTGAAGACCTTCGTTCATGCTGGCCTCGGTAGCGACGATGCTTTCTCCCTTGCGAGGGTGTTGTCGTGGAACCTAGGTGTTTAGGGCTTTGCGTGGGATTGTACTCCGATCCTCCTATGTTCTCTTTCAGTTGCATAGTCATGTGCGTCTTAGTGTTCTGAGTATCTAGGGATCGGCAGTGTTTGAGGGCTACCTCACCTCGGCGTATAGTCCGGCCGCGTACAATGATCGGTAGGTGCTTTATATATAAAGCAGGGCGAAAGCCTGTTTCGAGTAAATGCTAGAAGTGCTATCATCCTTTTTAAAAATGTAAGACAATATCCGTATTTCCATATTCGAATATAATCTCCCAAATCTTTAGACAATGTCTGTAGTGACTAGTTTTTTTTTCCTTTGAGGCAAGTCTCAGGTGACTAGTGAATGTCCAAAAACGGCCTAAGACGACAAAGCATTAAGAATCGAAGAAAAAAATATAGTATAAAAAGTGAAAAGGCCCACGTATATTGTACAGTACTCCTGCGGCGTCCTGTCCAGACCAACCGGCCCAAATATCGGAACGGAGCCCTAGGTCTGACACAGAGAGTGCATATTCACTGGTGGAGTACATATACAGGGCATCCAAATTTCGATCGAGGTCACGCCGCCAACCCCCAATCCATTCCTGTCTTTCTTTCCCCGGCCGCCGCTCTGCCCTCTCCTGAAACTCACGCCGTCGGCCGCCTCTCTGACCTCTCGTTCGACGCCATGGACCTCCTCATGGACCGCATCCTCCGTTGCCTCCCTGCTCCACCTGAGCCAATCACCAACACCACCGGCGCCCTCCCTCTTCCTGCAGCTTTCGAGTCCGCTGCCAACTCCAGCGGCCGCCGCGTTAACATCAGCGCCCTCGCCGAGGACATCCAGCGCCAGATCGTCTCCAAGCTCCCCATGAAGGAGGCCGGCCGCACCACCGTGCTGTCCTCTGGCTGGAGATACATCTGGCGCTCCACCCCGCTCGACCTCGACGCCAACATCCTGATCCCCCGCGGCGACGGCGGATCTGATGACCCCAACGCCGTCGTAAGCCGCGTCTCCCAGGTCATCGCCTCCCACGAGGGCCCATTCCGATCCGTCCACCTCAACAGCAAGGCCATCCTACACCGGACGTCCAAGCTCAGGGAGTGGTTCCAGGCCTTGGCTAGGAAGGGCGTGCAGGATCTCGTCTTCGTCAACCGCTGGTCCCTCCTCTTCATCAGCCTTCCTCAAGAGATCCTGCAGTGCACCTCCCTGGTGCGTCTCTACGTCGCCGTGTGCAACTTCCCGTACACCGGCCTGCGCCCTGCCGCCGACGTCCAGTTCCCCGAGCTGCTGGAGCTCGGCCTGTGCTCCGTCGGCTTATGCGAGATAGACTTGGACCGTGTGCTCGCCGGTAGTCCCAAGCTGGAGAAGCTGGCTTTCGTCTGCGGCCGCGTGGCGCTGACCCGCATCGACCTCGCTAGTCCCAGACTGAGATGCGTGCTGTTCTGGCATGCCGCTCCGTCACATCAGCTCGCCGTGGTGGACGCGCCGCGCCTTGAGCGCATCATTCTCTGGGAGGAGGACGCATACAGCAAGACCCCCGCCAAGATCAAGATTGGAAGTGCTCCGCTGCTGCGGGCTATTGGCTACCTCAACCCCACACTGCATGTGCTGCAGATTGGGGACGAACTAATCATGGTACGTATGTGTTCTCAAATTTCAAATGGATTGTTTATAATTCTGTCCATGCTGCTATATGCCTACTTGCACCGTGCTTGTTTACTATCCATTTTTTTTATTTTCCTGATCAGAAAACGCACAAAAGCATACATGTGTAGCGTACGTTCACTGATACACTAGCAATGTGCTGGGTTAACGTTTAACGGATGTTAGGAATAAATTCTTGATTAGACAAAGTATTTCTTCAGTTTACAAATACATGGGTCGACGGACAGCCTAGCAATAAAAAAAGGGACATATATGATACCTAATCAAATTGTTAATAACTTCTGTGCTACTAATGTTTTCTTAATAAAATTAGAGAAAAAAGTACTTTCTATATATTATTATACAAACATATGAATTTCTCTACTGCTTATCCGATCCATAGGAAGGGATAGCTATATATTTTTTCACTAAGTTCGTTAGTGGGGGTAACAACGACTAATTAAGATACAGAAGAAAATGAGTTGAATGACATCCGATGTCGGAATAACCTTACCAATCTTTGAAAGTTTGAAGTACAATACTATATAGATGATGTCTCGATCACAAACAACTGTTAGCCAGTCAGAGAATAATGCGGTGGACTGAGAAACCTTATCACATGTGAAAATCAACTTGCATGTTAATTCAAGAAAAAAATACATAGTTGCACTCATGAATGAGTGATGTGGGACTTGTAATCAGAATGGGAGCAACTGATAAAACTTAAGAAGCCTACCTTCTTAAACATTGGTGAAGTAGTCGATAAATTGTTCTCCATTAAAAGGTGAGGCAAATAATTGCATGAATCGCTTAACAAAAGGGTCGTTATGTGGAATAACTTACATGTGGCTAATTAATCTGTAAATAACATGGCAAGCTAACAACCTTCTGAAAAGAACCAACACATACATCATACACATATGGTATTAGAAATACTTCACTGATTTTAGACCCCACCGACATTCATATATTTCTCTGGCAATAGAATATAAACCGAGATCCAGTGAGAGAGGAATCGTTTTCATGCCTATAGAAATTCAGCCTCAAGTCAGACCTGCAAGATCAATTTTTTTTTACCGTGGTTAGTTATTTCACCACAGTAAACTGTTTATGAAATTAAATTTACCATAGGCACTTCACTGATATTATTCACTGCGATAAAATTCCAGGGTTATTGTACATGACCTCCAGAGCAACATTCGGGAGAAAACTAATATTGAGCCTATAACTTCACAGTTATTGATTCTTTTTTCCTTTTAGAAGGGAAATATGTTAATTATAAATATTGATCCTATAAATGTACACATTTAACCTCAATCCTAATGCCATGCTAGTGTTTTCTCCCAAATAAAAAAGGAACTAATTTTTCTATTTATACACCTAGAATATATACAGTTTATAGTCTCTCCTTTTAGTGAAATTGAATAAAAGCACCATAGTTATCAGTTGATAGTCTCATCGACAATTTAAATTGAACATGATTGTGGTTAATTACTATAATTATTTTAGTCATGAAGAGGAAGTACTATTATTGGAATATATACGGAGGTGGTCAGAGTTATTGATTCTTTTCTCCTTTTAGAAGGGAATTTTTGAGAACTGTAAATGTTGGTCCGATACATGAACAGATGTGAACCTAATCGTAATACCATACTACTGTTTTCTCACAAATAAAAAAAGAACTAATATTACTGTTTATGCACCTAGAAAGATTATATGTAAGAAAAACTACCATGCATCTTTGTACATATTAATTTTATTTTAGACTCCAAGCAATACGTAAATGCAAAAGTAAATTCAGAACCATGGCGAGAGTAGTAATAACTTGTGAAATTTGAGAACTGATTCTCAGTAGTATATATTTAAAACTCCAGGGAAGTGAACAAAAATACGAATATTTAACCAAATATTAAACGAGGACACCAACTTATACGCGAAGAAGGAGATCACCTACAATAATCACTATCCTCTTATTGTTCTTATGTGTGTTTGGCATGAACTGCTATATAGAACTACAATGTAACTGATCTTGTTATTGTGTGAACATTTCCCTCTGGAATGTCGATGCACATACAAATTAAAGTCTTCTGAAATGTTTTATTTTCCTCCATGTAACTTATGAATTAAGAGCAACAGCATTCATAATGAACACATTTTACTTGGGCATTCAGCACGCTTGCTGTCCTTGACACCTAATGATGATGCCTTTTTACTAATGATTGAACACCATTCTCTCCCTTGAAAATTCACAACTTCAGTGCAGCATCAAGGAATTCATGGTGCACGCACAGATTATCCCCACTACGACATATAGCAGATGCCTCTTGAACAATACCTTCAGGTAACCAAGAAACACTAAAAGCTGCAAGGAAACCACACGTAGCAATCCAACAAGTATTAAGAAGGAGATAACCCGGATACATTCAAATCATATAGTGTATTTTGTGAACTTCCTTACGGTAGAAACAGTGTGGGGCGATACCTTCCCCGCACTGTTGTGTGGCTACGCACTGGTCCAGATGGTATCAACACTGTGCACCGCAGATTGTAATGAGTACTTTTAATTAATGAAAGGTCCCATTCGCTAAAAAGAAAATCATCGGAAGGATGTGTCAGTGAGCAGAGAACTTGCCACTGGACTAGACGGTCGGCGCAAAAAAGTGGACGATTGGGGAAGATGAAACAACAACCTCTAGGCGCAAGCACCATAGAGAGATTAGGGCATGATACCTGAAATAGATGAAGGGGTGGCTGTGGGAAATATTATAGCTGCTCATTTTTTCTTCTTTGCAAATTCTTTTTCTTTTTGAGAGATCACATCCTATACATGAATCCGTAAGGCTCTGCGTGGTTTTTTCTTCCCTTCTATAGAGAGATCCATAAGGCTCTGCATGTTTTTGCTCTTCGAGTCCTTCAGATTTGAGAGGTCAAAGCCTCTAGATGAGTCCCGTTAGGAACAAGGGTTGAGGTGGCACAAAGGGCAATGACTTCCTGAGATACTTCAACCAATGATTGTATATAACTAATAGAGATATCGAATGGGCAATTTTCATTCTTTTTCTGGGATTAACGTGGAGCCTCCAATGGTGCTTCCATTTACTAAATATAAGATATAACATGGATTAAATAAAATTAACTAGGCTCCTATCCAACATTATGCTAAGTAATATACCTACATATGCCCGCCAACTGTGTTCCAGAACACATCAAATTAAAGCCATGCTATCTTTTTCAGCTTTGAGAGAATATGTTTCAATCTATCTTTCATGATTTTGTGTGATCAATTTGTTTCGATCTGTTGACCACACTTTTTTGTGTGGGGCCATTGGACACAGTGTTGACTCAAGTGGATCACAAAAACTTGACCCAAATGAAATGTAAGAGGTGTGAATGTTATTCTCCTCTTCTCTTGATTTATAAAGAATAATACAATACTAATACACGTGTAATGAACGATAAAATGGCACCATTGCCAAAAGAAAAATATAACCATTCTTTTTGCTGTGGTTTATGGTCGAAGAATGTATATTTAATATGCCTTATCATCAAATGTGTCATTCTTTTCTTTTCAATATATCTTGAATTATATTAGTACAATAAAACCATTGAAGGCGGTATTTCCCGCCCTTGAAGTAAAGTGTTAACAGTCAGTTTTTAATTTTTATATTCTATTGTCTCTTGATTCACAAAAAGAATAAGTGGTTGCATAGTCACTTGATGCTGTGAAAATAAGGAATGTACGTATCTCTACCTTCTGTGTATTTTAATAAGTTCTTTACTGTAGGCTGGGACAAATGCCAGTCCAACTGCCGAGGTTCCGAGTGTCAATATCTTGGCCATTGATTTCCAGTTTGGAGCCGCCAAGGAAGAAAGGATGGTGCTATCATTTCTAACATGCTTTCCGAGAATTCAGATATTGCATGTCAAGGTATATGTGACATCCATGTTCTCCCACTTTTCCTTATTCTGGATCATTTGCACACAACAATTGACATGCAATATATGCCCCGCTAACACTTTTCTTTGTAGAATGGCGGATCTCTATTCAAAACCTTTGTCGACAGTGATGGCACATTATGGAAGAAGAAAATAGATCCCATCAAATCTGTGAAATCAACCATTGAGAAGATCGTATTGTATGGTTTCTGTGGTGGTGATAGCGAACTATCATTCTTTAAGTCCATTTTGAAAAGTGCAAACAAGCTCAAGGAGATTTGCATTGTCTTCTCGGATGATGTATTTTCTGCCGGCATGGAAGCTGATATGGATGAAAAATGGAAAAGGGCTGCCGCTTCAGTTGAATTAGCTAATGCAACTATGCAAATCTCCAGGGTGCATAAACACTACACGTGGAACTACAAGATAGCATCTGATCTCTTACTTAGTGACCCTTTTGATTGCCTAACTTGAACACGCCTGTCACTTCTTCCTACTAGTTATTCTGCAAAGGGCTACTGAACTGATAGTCAAGTCCCTGAAGGCAATATAGCTTCTTTTAGGCAATATAGTACTTTGAGATGTTAGGTTGCCGGCAGCTCTCCAAGTTCAAGTACCCTGGCATCGCCATTATTTTCTATTTAATTTACTAGCCATGTGGCTGCTACTTGAATAAACATTTGTACCATAAATGATGCCTACACAGCATACCCATTTGCCTTTGCCGAATTTTAACTGCGACACTTCATGATAAATTCTTTAGTTGATACTATACGTGAATTCCGTGGATGTTGGTGTCTAAACGACATAGTAACTGTTTATTTTATGAGGTGTTTTCATGTGGCTAGCGTCAACTGTGTGAGCATTCTACATCGATGAAAGAATCACCTGCGAGGTTAACAACAATCTGGTTGTACGCCTCAGAAAAAATTGGTTCTAGTTTGATTATAATATTGATCATGGTGACGTGATTCCTGGATAATATACTTTAACTGCTTCAATACAGGCTTACGTAATATATAGTTGACGTCACAAGGTATATTGTTGGACTGATTATATATATCTATATCAGTTTTTTCAAGTGCTTTCGAATCTACACCTCAAGTAGAGAGATATATGCACCGAGTTAAAATCAACAATATATGAGTTAAGTGATTGAATGTTACACCTTTACAAATTGTATGATGCAGGGTCAGGCATATGTTAAAGTAAGACATAATTTGGAATGCTCATTAAACAAATGCATTGCAAAACATACTGATCTTTACTGAATAATCATAACTTTAAATATACAACTTGACATTTCATGGGTTTTACATCTAAGCATATATAAATTTCTCCAGTTAGAGGTCATGTCATGTACCCCGCATAAACTGTTAAGTCCCAATACACTAGACACCAGTGTGTGGGATCTAGTCGCCTGATCCCACATAATCTAGCAGTGGTGTGGACCCTAAGGGCACACCACTAGTATTGTCACTAGTACTAGTGTGGACTCTCTAAACTTCCACACCACTAGTAACAAGTCAATTATTAGTGGTGTGCTCTTCGCTTCAACGTCACTAGTGAGCCAGATATAATTGGTGTGTTAGTTGGATGACACGTCGCGCACCAATAATTCAGCTTTGCGCAACCTCCTTCTTCATCCTCTCGCCCTTCACTAATTTCTCCTCTTTCTCTTCTTTCTCCTTTCACTCTCCTCTATCTATTCTCCCTCTCTCTCCTTAGCTTTTCTTCTTCCTCTCTTCTCTCCCATTTACTATATATCTAGATCTCCCTCGATCTTCTCTTCCTACCAAAACTCCTTCACTTTCCAATGTCCTCAGGCACCTACGGATGGACCTGTGTCTGCTGTCCGTCACAACAGAGAATGCCCACATCAAAGACATGCTCGCTGCTGCCATCAGGAGTGAAATGAAGTGAAATGCAGCCCAGCGTAAATATCGTCTGATGTGTGGCGCAAAACAACAAACTTATAGGAAACTGGAACCACTTTAAGGAAAAGACGAAAAGACCCACAAAAACAACCGACTTATCAGCCCGAGCGACTGACACTCCATCTCAAGGTAGCTCAAGACGGCCAAGTGAAACAACCTGGAACAAAGCGAGAGATATTACGAGCGCCAGTGCCTGACCGACGACAGTGAAGCAATCTTGCAGGGGCAACCACGAGCAGTGCCCAACTAGCGCCAAGGAAGCAACCATGCAGTGTCGAGTGTGCGCATGCCGGCCACTTGCTGCCACAACCCCTGGCTGGACAAAACTACCCTAGTCGGCTGGCGCACGGGGCTAGAAGTAGCCGTCGGGCGGACCTAAGATGCCCGGCATGCGTGGCGAAGCGGGCCACACGCCCGAACCGGGACAACGCAGGGAGCTCTCTAACTGGGAGAGCGCAACATGCAAGGCGGGCGCAACGCGGCCAGGGTGTCGCGACCGAACTAGGCCGCAAGAGGCCGAGGGCGCCGACAGTCGGGTCTGGAGATGCCATCGTGCGCGGGGCTTGCTCGCGGTGGCGCCCAACACCGCCCAATGACGGTGTCCCCGTACGCATGGTTGACCCATCATGGACCACCAACCTGGGACGCCCGGGTGTGCGTTGTCCGGGTTCTGATGGCGTGGGGAGCCCACGAGAGGCCGACGCGGCATGCCACCACAGAACAAATGGCTCGGAGGGCAATGTTGACCTCGACGAGCCCCAGGAGGTGGGTACTCCAGCATCCTTTCTAGGAGTAATTTTCCCTTTGTTTATATGAGTGTATTTTGGGTAAAATATGCTCATATTGTTTATGTAATTTTTGAAAAATTATTAGCTCAGATTTAATAAGACGTTTGCACATATTTCACAAACTGTTCAAGTAATTTTCAAAAGTGGTCTAGGCACTCAGAAAAACGTACATGAAATTTCAATAACTTTTCGCACATCCTCAATAAATGTTCATTACATTTAATATAATCATCATACATTTCTCAAAGTGCTCATGCCATTTTAAAACTGTACACATGTTAAAAAGAGTGTCCATGAATATTGTACTCCTTCGATATGTAGACAATAATATATTGAGCGCCGACTACATTGCAACTCCCAGACCTGTCAAGGGAAGGAGGTAAAAACGGCCGACGAAGAGTTAATAATTCAGAGAAAAATATGAAGATCACAAAGGCCCACGAATGTTGTACTCCTGCGGCGCCCTGTCCCGACCAACCAGCCCTAATGTCGCAACGGAGCACTAGGTCTGACAGAGTGTGTAAAATCACTAGTGGAGTACTACTAGGGTATCGAAATTTGGATCGAGGTCACGCAGCCAATCCCCATTCCATTCCCGTCTCGCTTCCCCATTCCATCGCTCTGACCTCTCCTCACACTCACGCCGTCGGCCGCCTCTCTGACGGTCTGACCTCTCCTTCCACGCCATGGACATCCTCGTCGACTGCATCCTCCGCTGCCTCCCTGCTCCACCTTGGCCAATCACCACCACTGGCGTCCTCCCTCTGCCTGGAAATTTCGAGTCCGCCACCTACTCCAGCGCCGGCGCGTCAACATCAGCGCCCTCCCCGAAGTCATCCAACGCCAGATCGTCTCCAAGCTCCCCATGAAGGACGCCGGTCGTACCGCCGTCCTGTCCTCTAGCTGGAGATACATCTGGCCATCCTCCACCCCAGTCGACCTCGACGCCAATAGCCTGATCCCCGGTCTCCCGAGTCATCGGCTCGCCCTTTCCGATCCGTCTACCTCAACAACAAGGGCCATCTAACAAAAGACGTTGAAGCTCAGGGAGTGGATCAGGGCGTTTGCTAGCAAGGGCGTGCAGGATCTGGTATTGGTCCCTCGGCTTCATCAGTCTTCCTGAAGAGATCCTGCAGGCTGCAGTGCACCACCCTCATGCGTCTCTACGTCGCCGTGTGCAACTTCCCGTACACCGGCCTGCGCCCTGCCGCCGACGTCCGGTTCCCTGAGCTGCTAGAGCTCGGCCTGTGCTCCGTTGGCTTATGTGAGGTAGACATGGACCGTGTGCTCGCCGGTAGCCCCTGTTGGCGCCGCCTCACCTCGCAGCGCCACTTCTTCTTCTACCTTGAGCTGCCTCACACAACTCTCCATCTCTCTCAAGCTACTCTTCTCCTCGGTGGCTTCCCACAAGAACACTCACACACACACAACGCACGCATATACCAAGGAAGAGGAACGGCTTTGCCAGAGACACTCCCTTGGTGAACCACAATGGCTACATGGTTTCTCTGCTCAGCCCTCTCGGCCTCCTTTCTTCATTACTCCACTGAAACATATATATACAAGGACCATACACGCACTGGCCAGCCACCTCTCTCGGCAACTAATCCCACTAATCGATGCATGCACTAACAGCCTTATCCTACTCCTGAAATCACTCCAACGGCCACACGACTCGGCCATATCTAAAACTAGCTCCACGTCTCAACGTGGCCTACTACTTCATGCACGAAGCTAGCTAGCTACAACCAACCAGCACACTCTAACTAACTACGGCTTGGCCAAATCACTCGGCTCAACCTGAATGAGCAGCCCGTCACGCTCCAGCCACGGTCGCATCTTGCCGCATCACACGGCGTTGCCTTATCGCATAGCAATATCGACATCTCCTCGTGCTCGCCGCGTCGCTTGGCAGCCTGACATCTCATCTTCTCCGCGTGCCTCCGCTGAAACTTCACCGGACTAGCTACTCTCTAACCTATCCTACATGCACAACGAAAGCAAACTAAATATGCAGATACATGGAATCAAGATTAAGTCTAACAGCCCCAAGCTGGAGAAGCTCGCTTTCGTCCTCGTTAGTCGCAAACTGAGATGCGTGCTGTCCTAGCACGCCGTTTCGTCACATCAGCTTGCCGTGGTGGTCGCGCCAAGCCTTGAGCGCGTCATACTCTGGGAGGAGGACGCATACAGCATTACCCCTGCCAAGATCAAGATTGGAAGTGCTCCGCTGCTTCGGGCTATTGGCTACATCAACCCCACATTGCATGTGCTCCAGATTGGGGACGAACTAATCATGGTACGTATTCTCAAATTTCAAATCGATTGTTTATAATTCTGTCCATGCTTCTATAAGCCTTCTTGCACCCTGCTTGTTTACTGTCCATTTTTTTATTTTCCTGATCAGAAAATGCACAAAATCACATATGCGTTCACTAATACACTAGTGTGCCCATTTGACGTTTAACGGATGCTAGCAATAAATTCTTGATTTTACAAAGAAAATCTACTTAAAGTTAGGCAATGGGGGATAAAGTGATGTAGGATAATCATATATTTCTTTGCTTTAAAAATACTAGTCATCAACCCATGGGTCGGACGGGTTAGTCATAAAAAAGAGAGGAACATATACAACTAATTAAAGTGTAAATGACATGTTCAAAAGAAGTGTAAATAACATTGGTGTTACTGATGTTTCTTAATAAGAATAGAGAAAGAAATACTTTCTACATATTATTATTATTATTATTATTATTATTATTATTATTATTATTATTATACAAACAAATGAATTTCTCTACTACTTATCCATAGGAAGGTCCGAGATAGCTATTATTTTTCACTAAATTCTTTACTGGGGTAACGTCCACTAAGATACAGAAGAAAATGAGTTGAATGACATTGGATGTTGGAATAACCTTAGCAACCTTTGAAGTACAATACTATATACATGATGACTCGATCACAAACAATTGTTAGTCAGTCAAAGGATGATGCGCTGGGCTGAGAAACCTTAGCCCATGCGAAAATCAACTTGCACGTTAATTCAAGAAAAAAAACATAGTTGCACTCATGAATGGGTGATGTGGGACATCAGAACGGGAGCAACTGAAAATCCTTAAGAAGCCCACCTTCTTAAACACGGCTGAAGTAGTCGATAAAATGTTCTCCATTAACAAGTGAAGCAAATAATTGCATGAATCGCTTAACAAAAGGGTCATTATTTGGAATAACTTACATGTGGCTAATTAATGTGTAAATAACATGGCAGGCTAACACCTTCTGAAAAGAACAAACACATACATCATACACATATGACATTAGAAATACTTTCCTGATTTTGGACACATCGACATTCATATATTTATCTGGCAATAGGAATATAAACTGAGATTCATCGAGAGAGGAATCATTTTCATGCCTATAGAAATTGAGCCTCAAGTCAGATCTGCAAGATCAAACTTATTTTTACTGTGGTTAGTTATTTCACCACACTAAACTGTTTATGAAATTAAATTTACTATAAGCACTTCGCTGTTGTACTGCAATAAAATTCCAGGGTTATTGTACATGACCTCCAGAGCAACATTAGGGAGAAAACTATAATTATTGAGCCTATAAATTCACAGTTATTGATTATTTTTTCCTTTTAGAAGGGAAATTTGGTAATTACAAATATGGAGCCTATAAATGAACACATTTAACAGGAATCCTAATGCCACACTATTGTTTTCTCACAAATAAAAAAACCTATTTTTCCTATTTATACACCTAGAATATATACAATTGATAGTCTCTCCTTTTAGTGAAATCGAGTAGAAGCAAAATAGTTATCAGTTGATAGTCTCATCAGCAATTTAAATTGAACATGATTGCGCCTAATTACTCTAATTATTTTATTCATGAAGAAGAATTACCATTATTGGAATATTTAAAGAGGTGGTCACAGTTACTGATTATTTTTTTTGCTTTTAGAAGGGATTTTTTTCATAACTGTATATATGGTCCTATACATGAACGCACATGAACCTAATAGTAATGCCATAATACTGTTTTCACACAAATAGAAACGGAACTATTTTTTCTGTTTATACACCTAGAAATCTTATATGTAAGCAAAGCTGCCATGCATCTTTGTGACTATTCATTTTATTCTGCACTCCTCGCAATATCAAAACGCCAAAAAAAACTCAGAACCATGGCGAGTAGTAATAACTTGGGAAATTTGAGAACTCATTCTTGGTAGTATATATTTAAAACTTCAGGAAAGTTAACGGAAATAACAGCAGGACAAATACTTAACCAAATATTCTAAAACGAGCACACCAACTTCTACTTGAAGAAGGAATATCACCTACAATAAGTGTTCCCTCTTATTGTTCTTATGTGTATTTGGCATGGACTGCTATATAGAACAACGATGGAACCGACCATGTTACTGTGTGAACATTAGCCTCTGGAATGTCATGCGCATACAAATTAAAGCCTTGTGAAGTCTTTTGTTTTTCTCCATGTAACTCATGAATTAAGAGCAGCAGCGTTCATAATCAACATATTTACTTGGGCATTCAGCACCCTTGCTGACCTTAACACCTAATGATGATGTCTTTTTACTAATGATTGAACACTGATCTCTCCCTTGAAAATTCACAACGCCGGTGCAACATCAAGGAATTCATGGTGCATGCACACATTATCCCTGCGTTAAAGTTGCTTTTGCCACTACAACATATAGCAGATGCCTCTTGAACAATCCCTACAGGGAACCAACACTAAAAGCTACAAGGAAACCACAGATAGCAATCCAACAACTATTAAGAAGGAGATAACCCTCACACGCTCAATTAATATATATTGTAATTAATCACCTGAAGTAGAGATTCAGTTCTGGACCTGGAAAATAGAAATATTTCTTCGAAGTGGTCTGGTTGTTGGTAGTGATGTTTTTTTGAATGTTGTATGCCGGGTAATGGTCGGAAAAACTGGAGACCAAATCTTGGGTAGCACATGTGTTGTGTGATCTTCCTTACGGTAGAAACAGTGGCTGCTAGGTCCTGGTAGGTTGCATTCCAAATTACATGTGAAACTCGAGATAACTCGCCACCAGCTAGTCCTGATGTGCAATCCCTACCCGGTACTACTGTGTGGCTACACACTGGTCAAGATGGTATTAGCTCACTGTGCACCACAGAACGTAATGACTCCTTCTAATTAATGAAAGGTGCCGCTGGATTAGAAGGTCGGCACAAAAAAGTGGACGCATGGGGAAGATGAAACAAGAACCTCTAGGCGCAAGCACCATGGAGAGATTAGGGAATGATACTTGAAATAGATAAAGGGGTGACCGTGGGAAAGATCTTTGCTGCTCATTTTCTCTTCTTTGCAAATTATTTTTCTTTCTGAGAGATAACAGGCTATACATGAAGCCGTAAGGCTCTGCTTGGCTTTTTCTTCCCTTTTGCGACTTCGTTTTCTTTTCTGGGAGATCGCAGCCTATAGATGAGCCCCGTTAGGAACAAGTGTAGAGGTGGGACTAAGGGCAATGCCTTCTTGATATACTTCATCCAATGATTGTTGATAACTAGTAGAGATACCGAATGGATAATTTTGATTGTTTTTCTAGGATTAGCGTGAGCCTCCAATGGTGCTTCCATTTCGTAAATATAACATATAACATGAAGAGATGTTATCTACGACTCTTCATGATACCTTCTTCATATTATAAGTGAATTCCCTGGATGTGGATGCCTAAAAGACAGGGAAACTGTTTGTTTTTAAAATTTATTTTCCCTCGGCTTATATCAGTGTATTTTAGGTAATATACGCTCATATTTCCCTCGGCTTAGAAATATTATCAGCTCAGTTTTCATAAGAAGTTTGCACGTATTTCTAAAACTATTCATGTAATTTCCAAACAATATTCACGCATTTAGAAAAATGTTCATGAAAGTAAACAACTTTTCGCACATCCTCAATAAATGTTCATTAGATTTAATATAATCTTCGTACATTTCTCAAAGTGTTCATGGCATTTAGAAAATGTTCACATGTTAAAAAAAGTATCAATGAAATTTCTAACAATGTTCATGAGTTAATTTTGGGTACAAAGACTAGATCGATGGACTTCATCATTGACCGCATCCTCTACCTCTTCTCTGCTCCACCGGGGCCAACAAGCATCACTGGAGTTCGTCTCCATCCATCTTGCTGATGAGAGCCCACAATGTACCTATGATAGTTTAGTAAGTTACTATTCTATGGTGAACATAATGCGTGTTGTCAAACTTAAGGGCCCAGACAACATTATCTGAAGAGCTACATAGGTAACACATATTGTTCAGTGTTTCAGTAACCTCTAGGTGATAGGTGGATATATCTGCAAGGAACGAAGGCACCATTAGATAAACATGATCCGATTTAACGACCTTATAATCATGGAGACGTCCATGTTGTGGTTCGTCAAAGCAGGACTATAGAAGAGAATCGATTCCTGTTTGGAGGAGTTATACAACTCAAGGGTGATCCTTCTACTGAACAAACAAAATATATTAGACTTGCGATACAAGGTAACTGGTATTACTGTCGCAATGACACACTTTATATATACCATGATCCAAAGTTTCACGGATCCTTATCTCTCTACTCCAAGAAACCACTTATATTTTAAGTATCCAAATTGATGTTCTTTATTTTTTAATTTATTATTATTCTCGCTGCAACAACCAATAACTTTTACCACTCTTGTATATTAATTCATGGGACAATAATACAATCTGCAGATTCTCAAACAGTTTGTTCGCACAATATTAATTCGCCTGTGATCCTCCGCAATGTACCTATTGTTTAGTAGTTATTATTCTATGGTGAACATAATGTGTGTTGTCCAATTTAAGGGCCCATGCAACATGATCAGAAGACCTAGGCCGGTAACACATATTGTTTTGTGAATCCGTAACATTCAGGTGATAGGTGGAGGTATCTACAAGGAACCAAAGACACCATGAGACAATGGTGATCCAGAAAAGTTAATGCATGGTTCTGGTTTAACGACCTTAATTGTGGAGACGACCATGTTGTGGCTTCGTCAAAGCAGGACAACAGAGGAGAATGGAATCCGACATGGAGGAGTTCTACAACTCATTGGTGATCCTCCTAGCAAACAAACAAAATACATTAGACTCATTATACAAGGTAACTAATAGTATGGTTGGAGATGCCGCTCATACTCTCATCAGCCCTACGCTGGGATGATAACTATTGGGATACCATGAGATAAACATGGTCCAGAGAACTTAATGCACGCTTCCGGTCTAACGATCTTAATCGTGGAGACGACCATGTTGTGGTTCGTCAAAGCAGGACTATACAAGAGAATAGGTTCCTATGTGGAGAAGTTCTACAAAGCAAGGGTGGTCCTCCTACTGAACCAACAAAATATATAAGACTCACGATACAAGGTAACTGTTATTACTGTCGCACTAACACACTTTGTGTACACCATGATCCAAAATTTCTCCTCTACTAATCTCTCTACTCCAGGAAACCACTTATATTTTAAGTATTCTAATTGATGTTCTTCGTTTTTAAGTTGTTATTATTCTTGCTGCCACAACCAATACCTTTTACCACTCTGGTATATTACTTCATGGGACAATAATACCATCTGCAGATTCTCAAAGTTCACACAAGACCTGTGACAACTTGTGTGTGACTGAGATGCCGCTCAGACTCTCATCCGCCCTTCGTTGGGACAATAACTATTGGGATACTTACACGGATGTGCTACAATACCTTATTTGTCTTGCAGGCTATCAAGCATTTTCTGGCGTCATTGCCGGGGAGCTAAGCGCATAGCAGCTGACAAATATCAAGTACCCAGGCATTGCCATTATTTTCTACTTCACTTATTGGACATATGGACCATTTCTTTAAAAAACTTTTGTACCTAAGATGATACCTACACTTCATACCAATTGCCTCTGCCAGATGTTATCTACGACTCTTCATGATAACTTCTTCATATGATAAGTGAATTCTCTGGATGTGGATGCCAAAAAGACAAGGAAAATTTTTTGTTTTAATTTTATTTTCCCTCGGTTCATATCAGTATATTTCGGGTAATATACGCTCATATTTTTGCCATAATTTTAGAAACATTATTAGCTCAGTTTTAATAAGACGTTTGCACATATTTTTATAAAGTTTCATGTAATTTGCAAAAATGGTTCACGCATTTAGAAAAACAGTCATGGAAGTTAATTACTTCTCCGATATCCTCAAGAAATGTTCATTACATTTAATATAATCTACATACATTTCTCAATGTGTCCATGACATTTAAAAAATGTTCACATGTTAAATATATTATGCATGAAATTTCCAAAAATCTTCATTAATGGTTACAAAAACTAGATTGATGAACTTCATCACTGATGGCATCCTCTACCTCTTCTCTGCTCCACCTGGGCCAACAAGTATCACTGGAGTTCGTCTCTACCCATATTCCTGATGAGATCCAATAATGTACCTATGATTGTTTAGTAAGTTATTATTCTATGGTGAACATAATGTGTGTTGTCCAATTTAAGGGCCCATGCAACATGATGTGAAGACCTACGCGGGTAACACATATTGTTTTGTGAATCCGTAACATCAAAGTGATAGGTGGAGATATCTAGAAGAAACAAAGACACCAGAGATAACCGTGATCCCGAAAACTTAATGTATGGTTCTGGTTTAACGACCTTAATTGTGGAGACGACCATGTTGTGGCTTCGTCAAAGCAGGACAATAGAGGAGAATGGAATCCCACATGGAGGAGTTATACAACTCATTGGTGATCCCTCCTACGGAAAAAACAAAATACATTATACTCATTATACAAGGTAACTAACAGTATGGTTGCAAAGGCACACTTGATGTACACTATGATCCGAAGTTTCTCCGCGCCTAATCTTTTTACTGGCGAAACCACTTTTATTTCCCATCTTATAATTTATTTTGTTCACTTTTAAGTTGTTATTATTCTCACTGCCACAATCAACGCTTTTTACCACTCTGGTATATTAATTCATGGGACAATAATACCATCTGCAGATTCTCAAACAGTTAGTTGACAGAAGACCTGTGACAACTTGTGTGTGACTGAGATGCCGCTTATACTCTCATCCGCCCTACACTAGGATGATAACTATTGGGATACCATGACATAAACATGATCCAGAGAACTTAATGCACACTTCTGGTCTAACGACCTTAATCCTGGAGACAACCATGTTGTGGTTCGTGAAAGCAGGTCTATAGAAGAGAATAGGTTACTGTGTGGAGAAGTTCTACAAAGCAAGGGTGGTCCTCCTACTGAACCAATAAAATATATTAGGCTCACGATACAAGGCAACTGTTATTACTGTCGCACTAACAAACTTTGTGTAACCATGATCCAAAGTTTCTCCTCTCCTAATCTCTCTACTCCAGGAAACCACTTATATTTCAAGTATTCTAATTGATGTTCTTTATTTTTAAGTTTATTATTCTCGCTGCCACAACCAATACCTTTTACCACTTTGGTATGTTACATCATGGGACAATAATACCATCTACAGATTCTCAAAGTTCACACAAGACCTGTGAGAACTTGTGTGTTACTGAGATGCCGCTTATACTCTCATCCGCCCTACGCTGGTATGATAACTATATATTGGGATGCCATGAGATAAACATGATCCAGAGAACTTAACGCACATTTCTAGTCTAACGACCTTAATCGTTGAGACGGCCATGTTGTGGTTCGTCAAAGCAGGACTATAGAAGAGAATAGGTTCCTGTGTGGAGAAATTCTACAAAGCAAGGGTGGTCTTCCTACTGAACCAATAAAATATCTCACTCACGATACAAGGTAACTGTTATTATTGTCGCACTAACACAATTTGTGTACACCATGATCGAAAGTTTCTCCTCTCCTAATCTCTCTACTCCAGGAAACCACTTATATTTTAAGTATTCTAATTGATGTTCTTTATTTTTAAGTTGTTATTATTCTCGCTGCCACAACCAATACCTTTTACCACTCTGGTATATTTCATCATGGGACAATAATAGCATCTGCAGATTCTAAAAGTTCACACAACACCTATGACAACTTGTGTGTGACTGAGATGCCGCTCATACTCTCATCCGCCCTTCGTTGGGACAATAACTATTGGGATAGTTACACGAATGTGCTACAATACCTTATTTGTCTTGCAGGCTATCAAGCATTTTCTGTCGCCATTGTCGGGGAGCTAAGCGCATAGCAGCTGTTAAATATCAAGTACCTAGGCATTGCCATTATTTTCTACTTCAATTATTGGACATATGGATCATTTCTTTAATAAACTTTTGTACCTAAGATGATTCCAACACTTCATACCAATTATCTATGCCAGATGTTATCTACTACTCTTCATGATAACTTCTTCATATTATAATTGAATTCCCTGGATGTGGATCCAAAAAGACAAGGAAAATGTTTGGTTCAAAATTTTATTTTCCCTCGATTTATATCAGTATATTTCAGGTAATATACGCTCATATTTTTTACGTAATTTCAGAAATAATATTAGCTCAGTTTTAATAAGACATATGCACGTATTTTTATGAAATTTCATGTAATTTGAAAAAATGGTTCACGCATTTAGAAAAAATTCATGGGAGTTAATAACTTTTCCCACATCCTCAAGAAATGTTCATTACATTTAATATAATCTACATACATTTCTCAATGTGTTCATGACATTTAAAAAAATGTTCACATGTTAAATATATTATGCACGAAATTTCTAAAAATGTTCGTTAACGGTTACAAAGACTAGATTGATGAACTTCATCACTGACCGCATCCTCTACCTCTTCTCTGCTCCACCTAGGCCAACAAGTATCACTGGAGTTCGTCTCTACCCATATTCCTGATGAGATCCAACAATGTACCTATGATTGTTTAGTAAGCTATTATTCTACGGTGAACATAATGTGTTTTGTGAATCCGTAACATCAAAGTGATAGGTGGAGATATCTACAAGAAACAAAGACACCATGTGATAACTGTGATGCAGAAAACTTAATGCATGGTTTTGGTTTAACGACCTTAATTGTGGAGACGACCATGTTGTGGCTTCGTCAAAGCAGGACAATAGAGGAGAATGGAATCGCACATGGATGAGTTATACAATTCATTGGTGATCCTCCTACCCAAAAAACAAAATACATTAGACTCATTATACAAGGTAACACTGGTGGAAAAAGGGCCTTTGGTCGCGGTTCGCAACTGCCATTAGTCGCGGTTGCGCAACCGCGACAGAACGGGCGCGACTAAAGGCCCCCCCCCCTTTAGTCGCGGTTGCTTAAGAACCGCGACTAAAGGCCCGTCCACGTGGGCGCCAGGTGGCCGTCGGGGCGGAGGACCTTTAGTCGCGGGGCTTCGGCCGGTGATCTGCCTTGCCGTTGTAATGCTTGCCTTTCTTTCTTACTGGATGAATTTTCGGAAGAAATCGACGATGCCCAAGGTACACGTTCTTCTTACAATTTGGCAAATGTACACTTTCAGTCTCATGTAAGCAGTGCGTGCATGCATTGTATCCCTTATTTGACAGTCCCGAAAGGTTACTAAGAGCAGGCCAATCGTTGATGGTTACGAAAAGCAACGCTCGTAGGTCAAATTCCTCTTGTTTGTGCTTATCCCACACACGGACACCACCCCACAGCTGTAAAAGTTCATCAACTAATGGCCTTAGGTACACATCGATGTCGTTGCCGGGTTGCTTCGGACCTTGGATGAGCACTGGCATCATAATGAACTTCCGCTTCATGCACAACCAAGGAGGAAGGTTGTAGATGCATAGAGTCACGGGCCAGGTGCTATGGCTGGAGCTCTGCTCGCCAAAAGGATTCATGCCATCCGTACTTAGAGCAAATCTTATGTTCCTTGCGTCAGCTGCAAAATCTTTGAACCATCTGTCGATCTTTCTCCATCGCGTTCCATCTGCGGTGTGTCTCAACTCCCCGTCCGACTTACGGTCCTCTTTGTGCCATCGCAACAACTTGGCATGCTCTTTGTTCCTGAACAGACGTTTCAACCGTGGTATTATAGGAGCATACCACATCACCTTGGCGGGAACCCTCTTCCTGGGTTTCTGGCCCTCAACATCGTCACCAGGGTCATCGCCTCTGATCTTATAACGCAATGCAGTGCATACCGGGCATTGATTCAAATTCTCGTATTCACCGCGGTAGAGGATGCAGTCGTTGATGCATGCATGTATCTTCAGAACCTCTAAACCTAGAGGGCAGACAACCTTCTTTGCTTCGTACGTACTGGCGGGCAACTCGTTATCCTTTGGAAACATATTCTTCAACATTTTCAGCAAGTTTTCAAATGCCGAGTCAGCTACACCTGCCTCTGCCTTCCATTTCAGCAAATCCAGTGTGCAGCCCAGCTTTTTCAGACCATCATCGCATCCGGGGTACAGCGCCTTTCTGTGATCCTCTAACATGCGATCCAAATTCTCCCTCTCCTTTT
>NC_057798.1:44778336-44781737 GCF_018294505.1 Triticum aestivum | reverse complement strand
CGCGGTTGGCCTGGCCAACCGCGACTAAAGCCCCTCACGTGCACCAGCTGGCCACCGAGCGCCCTGGGCCCAGGCCTTTGGTCGCGGTTCGTCTGCCGAACCGCGGCTAAAGACTTCATTAGTCGCGGTTCCTACAGTTTCGCGACTAATGGGGCTGGACGGAAGCCTCTTTTTCTACCAGTGTAACTAATAGTATGGTTGCAAAGGCACACTTGATGTACACTATGATCCGAAGTTTCTCCGCGCCTAATCTTTTTACTGGCGAAACCACTTTTATTTCCCATCTTCTAATTTATTTTGTTCACTTTTACGTTGTTATTATTCTCACTGCCACAACCAATGTTTTTTATCACTCTAGTATATTGCTTCATGTGACAATAATACCATCTATAGATTCTCAAATAGTTAGTTCACACAAGACATTCGACAACTTGTGGCACCCTGGCTCAGAGAAACCGGAACGCCCTGTATTCCAGCCCAGAGATCGAGATGAAGTCTTCCGGAATATGGTGCTTCTTGACATAGAACAAATCAACTCTTATTACAAAGGATAAATACAAAGGTCTGATGTTACAAAGGATCACATCAGCACGGCGACACTACGCCTGTGATACTACACTTGCTCTATGCTAGCAGCAGAATAACTCGAAGCAGCCGAAATCTTCTTGCAGCGAAACAACGACGAAGGTGGTGAACTCCACTCTGCAGGGACTCTGGCTGGGACACGATCTAGCTCGCACGAACGGAAACCATGACAAGCAATCAAGCAATCACGGCATCACCTGCAATCTGGCATGACACGCCAGGTCAGTACATTGAATGTACTTGCAAGCTCACAACAACCAAAAGCATCAAGGAAAGACAACAACATAGCATTAAGCAGGTTAATTAAATTAACAGCTACCATGATACGAAAGCAACTACTAAGCATGATATGAAACTACTACAATACTGATAAATCAACATCTCCATCCCAACAACAATCTCACTCTTGGCTAACCGGCCAAGCAACATACCATCTCGATCACCTCGTGATCAAAACCAAACTATGATCATTCACGGATCACAAACGATCATCCACATGATCACCTCGTGACCACATCACAAACTGAATGATCATCCTCAAGATCATCTCAACATCATCATCAACATACTGCCAAACTGTTACGGCTCACATATATCATATAAATCATCTATAAGTCATTCCGTCATGTGAGTGTTGATCGAACAGTGTGACCTAATACGAACTTGTGCCCATGACCGAGGACGCGGCTATCGATAGATTAAACACACACACACACACACACACACACTCTATAGAGGTAGCGCACTTTACCCACACCACATAACCCATGGCATCGCACTCCCATTCGGGTGGACCAATGATGTTTTGACAAAACCGATCTACTGCCATGACACTCTCTCGGCCACTCCGACCAACACCCCTTTTTGGGTTCAGTCCTGGGTGACCAAGCCTACCAAAGGCAAAACAACCACCGTCGTGGCAAATAAATGGTCCCAAACGGGGACAAGGTACCATAACAACAACAGGTCCACAAGGTTTATGTACGCCTACCTGATCAGGGTAGCGCGTGCCCATAACCTTCCCTAGTTGGAGGCACCGGCGAGAGGCGTGACAATAGACCGCGTCAGGGCCTCCCCATACTAAGGCAAATTTGGTTGCACTGGAAAAAGCCCGTTTCAGTGGCACCTGACCAACTTAATGACGGAATTTATCCCCAAAATATGACAATGATAACTGATACTCTGCTATCATCTACCAACCTGTAATCCAAGTCATAGCAATATCCAACGACTAATCCAAAGTATATAATCATCATACCAAAATACTCTGAGATAGCATAACACTACTATCATGATGAATCCGAAAACAATAATCCTACCACTCCAATAACAAGAACAAAGCTTATCCCGAAGAAGGTCGTTAATTTCAGTTTACGACGACCAGCTTTTGACCATCCGTTTTTGGTCAAAAAAGGTTGCAAATGGAAAACGATGACCATTCAGTGACCAATAGTGATGGTCGCAAGTTGACGTATTTCTTGTAGTGTCGTGACACCTAGGAGCTCGATGCCGAGCAGCTGATTGATGGGGAGTTTCACCGGGTGGAACTGGAAGCCGATGTGCAGGCTCTCGGCTTCCCGTGCGAGGAGCACACCGATGACGGTCATGAACTCGTCCTCCTCGTTGACAATGGTCAGACGGAGGATTTGGTCATGTGCGCCCGCTCCTGGACGCTTGGCAAAGAGGCGGAGGAGCATAAGCCACTGAGCGGCATCAGCGCTGCCCGGATCGACGACGTGGAGCACGGCATTCCTCTCCATCCGAGCTGCATCGATGATGACACAGTTTGCCGTGGTATGGCAAGGCGGAGGAACGGGCACATCTCGACGAAGTGGTGACGCACCGCGGCGGCCGCTGGTGCGGGGGTAGTCTTACACAGCTGGAGAGCGCGACACACGTCCTGGCATGGTTGAACCACGCGCAGTGCTAGAGCGTCGGCAAACGTAGACGCGATGCAGTGCAGGGTCCCTCCGATGTTGATCGATGCGAGACTGCTGCATATCCTCTCCAGCCCCTTCTTTATGAGGTCCTTGTCCCCTTCGTCAAATGCGTTGGTCTAGAAATATAGAAGTGTGATAAGGTCTATCGCGCGCTGCTCGTACTGATGCTGCGGTGCAGGCGCCATCGGGGATGCTGTAGTAGGCGCTGCTGCCGATCTCACCTCCGGCACGAGTAATGTCATACTACCATTGATGCTAGAGTGTATGAATGTCCTGTTGAGTCCGTTTTCGAGATCCACCCACCACGTTGTCCTTAGAGGTGTGTTCACCGATACACTAGTGTGCCCTTTAACAGATGCTAGGAATAAATTCTTGATTTGACAAAACGAATTTTACTTAATGAATTTTACTAGTCATCACCCATCGGTCGGACCGGTTACAATAAAAAAGGAACATATACATCTAATTAAAGTGTAAATGACATGTTCAAAAAAAGTGTAAATAAAATTGGTGTTACTAATGTTTCTTAATGAGAATAGAGAAAGTAACACTTTCTACATATTGTTGTAGAAAGTTATGATTGTTTCTACTACGTATCCATAGGAAGTGTCTAAAAGAGGTCTCAGAGGAGTTTAGCTTTCATTTGTTTGTCCTAAACAGTTGGGACAAAGGAAATTTTATTCACTTACTTGCACTTTGTTTCCCAAAAAAGAATTTTAAAGTCTTCTATCATACTAAGTTGGAAGATAGTCGGGAAGTCGTCGTGCTAAGGCCCCATAGGAAGAGGTTATGATTTCTTCTCGCATGTGTACGTTTATCATTGCGAGGATGCATAGAGAGAGAGAGAGAGAGAGAGAGAGAGAGAGAGAGAGAGAG